>NW_026290643.1:27500-77500 GCF_023373465.1 Oncorhynchus keta
CACACACACACACACACACACACACACACACACACACACACACACACACACACACACACACACACACACACACACACACAGGCTTCTGGCTTCTTAAGTAGGAAGGAGCTCCAAAGGCCTGGATCAGATCTAATCTCCTTCAGAGAAAGAGAGAGGACTAGGAATGGGAGAGAGAGAAAGAATGAGAGGGAGAGAGAGAGAGAGAGAGAGAGAGAGAGAGAGAGAGAGAGAGAGAGAGAGAGAGAGAGAGAGAGAGAGAGCAGAGGAGAGAGAGAGAGGGGAGAGAGAGAGAGAGAGAAGAGAAGAGAGAGGAGGGAGAGAGAAGAGAGAGGAGAGGGAGAGAGAGACAGAGAGAGGGGGAAAGAGAGAGAGAGAGAGGAGAGAGAGGAGAGGGGGAGAGAGAAAGAGAGAGAAAGAAGGAGAGAGAGAGGGGCAGAGTTAGTGAGAGTGACTCAATCTGTGAATGATGGCCAAGCCACTTCACACACACACACACACACACACACACACACACACACACACACACACACACACACACACACACACACACACACACACACACACACACACACACACACACACACACACACACACACACACACACACACACCACTTAAGTGAAAGCAAAGTGATTATGGTGTTGGGCAGCAGTGGGAGCTGGGAGCTGGTCTGTCATTAGTGTGGTTAATCACAGCTCTGCTCCGCGTGAAGCTCTCCACCCTCCAGAGACAGGCTGATGAGCTGTGAGCCGTGCCCAGTCTACGTTGCCCCAGCCTGGGCTATGGCGGCTCCCCCGGCCCCCTGCCTGCTCCAGCCACGGACACTAATCTATAACTCCACTCTGGAGCACGGGGCTAAGGCTCTGCCTGCAGGACAGAGAGATGCTATGCATTCTAATGACACACACACAACTGCAGACACACACACACCTGCAGACACACACACACACCTGCAGACACATACACACCTGCAGACACACACACACCTGCAGACACACACACACCTGCAGACACATACAAACACACACTAACAGACACACTTTCAGTAACACACAGGCTTCCAGATCAGTGTCTGGCTTCTAATATGAGTTATCTCCACTTGGCTAACCAGACCATCACACCAGCACTCTACATCTCAACCAAACAACAACCTTGTCCCACTGCGGTCGGTTAAACCGTTAACCACTGACCTTAAGCCTTATTGGCCAGGCCCTGACCTCAGACCAGGGTTAATGACCAACCCCAGTGTGGAGCGTAGAGCTTAATGGCTGTGGGGCGCTGAAGGACCATGAAGGGTTGTGAGAGGAACCCTCTAGCTGTGACCCTCCCTCCCCCAGGACCGAGAGCAGACCTCCTCCGTACCGTCTTTCCCTGTGCCCGGTGTCACGCCTTGGTCTTAGTATTTTGTGTTTTCGTTATATATTTGGTCAGGCCAGGGTGTGACATGGGTTTATTTTGTTGTGTTTCGTATTGGGGTTTTGTAGGCATTGGGATTGCGGCTGAGTAGTGGTGTCTAGCATAGGCTTGGCTGCCTGAGGCGGTTCTCAATCAGAGTCAGGTGATTGTCGTTGTCTCTGATTGGGAACCATATTTAGGTAGCCTAGGTTTCACTGTGTGTTTTGTGGGTGATTGTTCCTGTCTCTGTGTTTGTTTTCACTAGATAGGCTGTATAGGTTTTCGCGTTCCGTTTGTTGTTTTGTTACTTAGTTATTTTATGTATCGTTCTATTTTATTAAAGAACATGAGTAACCACCACACTGCATTTTGGTCCGACTCTCTTTCAACAGACGAACGCCGTTACAGAATCACCCACCACACCCGGACCAAGCAGCGTGGTAACAGGCAGCGACAGCAGGAGCAGCGAAAGGAGGAATGGACATGGGAGGACGTTATGGACAGCAGGAGTATAGAGTATACGACTTGGGAGGAAATAGACAGGTGGGCGGTCGACCCAGAGAGAGTGCCGGAGCCCGCCTGGGATTTGCTGGAGCAGTGCGAAGAGGGCTATAGGAGAATGGAGTCGAAGAGAAAAGCACGGCGGCCCAGAAATAAACCCGAAAGTCAGCCCCAAAAATGTATTGGGGGGGGGGGGGCTCAGGGAGAGTGTGGCAGAGTCAGGGTTCAGACCTGAGCCAACTCCCCCTGTTAATCGTGAGGAGCAGCGATCAAAGGACTTCTGGACTTGGGAGGAGATATTGGACGGAAAAGGACCCTGGGCACAGCCTGGTGAATATCGACGCCCCAAAGAAGAACTGGAGGCGGCAAAAGCGGAGAGGCGCTGGTATGAAGAGGCAGCACGGCGACGCGGATGGAAGCCTGAGAGTCAGCCCCAAAAATGTATTGGGGTGGGGCTCACAGGGAGTATGGCTATGCCAGGTAGGAGACCTGCGCAAACTCCCTGTGCTTACCGGGGGGCTAGAGAGACCGGGCAGGCACCGTGTTATGCTATGGAGTGCACGGTGTTTCCAGTGCGGGTGCATAGCCCGGTGCGGTACATACCAGCTCTTCGTATTGGCCGGGCTAGAGTGGGCATCGAGCCAGGTAAGGTTGGGCAGGTTTGGTGCTCAAGAGCTCCAGTGCGCCTGCACGGTCCGGTCTATCCAGAGCCACCTCCACACACCAGTCCTCCGGTGGCAGCTCCCCGCACCAGGCTTCCTGTGCGTGTCCTCTGTCCAGTACCACCAGTTCCAGCACCACGCACCAGGCCTTCAGTGCGCTCGCCTGTTCAGCACAGCCAGAGCCTTCCTTCTCTCTAGCGCTGTCGGAGCCTCCCGCCTGTTCAGCGCAGCCAGCGCTTTCCTCTTCTCCTGCGCTGTCGGTGTCTCCCGCCTGTTTAGCGCAGCCAGAGCTTTCCTCCTCTCCTGCGCTGCTGGAGTCTCCTGCCTGTTTAGCGCAGCCAGAGCTGCCAGCCTGCATGGAGCAGCCAGAGCTGCCAGTCTGCATGGAGCAGCCAGAGCTGCCAGTCTACATGGAGCAGCCAGAGCTGCCAGTCTGCATGGAGCAGCCAGAGCTGCCAGTCTGCTTGGAGCAGCCAGAGCTGCCAATCTGCATGGAGCAGCCAGAGCTGCCAGTCTACATGGAGCAGCCAGAGCTGCCAGTCTGCATGGAGCAGCCAGAGCAGCTAGATCCGCCAGTCAGCCATGATCTTCCAGATCTGCCAGTCAACCAGACTCTTCCAGATCTGCCAGTCAACCAGACTCTTCCAGATCTGCCAGTCAACCAGACTCTTCCAGATCCGCCAGCCAGCCAGGATCTGCCGGAGCCAACTACCTGCCTGAGCTTCCTCTCAGTACTGGGCTTCCTCTCAGTACTGGGCTTCCCTCAGTACTGGGCTTCCCCTCAGTCCCGGGCTTCCCCTCAGTCCCGGTCTTCCCCTCAGTCCCGGGCTTCCCCTCAGCTTCCTCAGTCCCGAGCTTCCCCTCAGTCCCGAGCTCCCCCTCAGTCCCGAGCTCCCCCTCAGTCCCGAGCTTCCCCTCTGTCCCGAGCTTCCCCTCAGTCCCGAGCTTCCCCTCAGTCCCGAGCTTCTCCTCAGTCCCAAGCTTCCACCTCAGCCCCGAGCTGCCCCTCAGTCCAGTGGGGTCCTTGGTGAGGGTTATTAGGACAAGGTCGGCGGCGAGGGTCGCCAATTAAAGGACGCGTTACAGGGGGACTAAGACTTGGTTGGAGTGGGGTCCACGTCCCGAGCCGGAGCCGCCACCGTGGACAGACGCCCACCCTTACCCTCCCCTATGGGTTTAGGTGTGCGGCCGGGAGTCCGCACCTTGGGGTTTTGTAGGCATTGGGATTGCGGATTGCGGCTGAGTAGGGGTGTCAGGTGATTGTCGTTGTCTCTAATTAAGAACCATATTTAAGTAGCCTAGGTTTCACTGTGTGTTTTGTGGGTGATTGTTCCTGTCTCTGTGTTTGTTTTCACTAGATAGGCTGTATAGGTTTTCGCGTTCCGTTTGTTGTTTTGTTACTTAGTTATTTTATGTATTGTTCTATTTTATTAAAGAACATGAGTAACCACCACGCTGCATTTTGGTCCGACTCTCTTTCAACAGACGAACGCCATAACACCCGGGACACATTCATACACATTCACACCAGCGGAGGCTGCTGAGGGAGGACAGCTCATAATAATGGCCCGAACTGAGAGAATGGAATGGCATCAAACACATAGAAACAATATGTTTTATACCTTTTCATTAATTCTGCTCCAGTCATTACCACGAGCCCATGCTCCCCAAATAAGTTGCCACCAACCTCCTGTGATTGACACATTTGGGATGTGAGGCGTCCCCAGAAATGAGAGGAGTGTGACTCCCAGTGTTGGTGAAGCTACTCTGAAAGTAGTTTACCTCGATACCAATTACTTCACACTGCAAGAAGTGAAGCTACATTAGAGCTATAGTTTCCTGAACTAAAGTTACTTTGAAAAAGTAGTTCACTACATCCAAACTACTTTGTGACAAATGATCATATGTACATCTGGAATGTCATCAACTACAAATTGCAAGAACATTACACTTTGGGGTCATATGTTAACAGAATGTGTAATTTAACCTATTAAACACAAAAACACTGTTTCATGTGAGAATTAGGCAGTTATGATACCGAAAAATAAAGGAAATGATTTTCTAATTCACCCATATTTTCGTTTCTTTTTGCAAAGTTGCAGTAGTTAGCTATACCACTACATGACAAAAAGTAATTAACTGAGACACAACTAAGATTTTATTTTATTTCAACTACCACCAAGCTACTGCAAAATGTAGTTAAATTACTAGTTGAACTACATATAGTTCACTATTCCCCAACACTGACTCCCTTAGTGAGCGATTGGCTGGTCCTCCTCTATTCCACAGTCCCCTGTGAGCTCATTAGCCCTAATCAGCAACCCCCGCCCCTCACCCTACACACACATTACACTCTCCATCAACAGTTTATGTGCGTGTGTATGAGTGTTAAAGGACGATGAAGGTCAGAGAGACCCATGGGTACCTCCAGTCTCCCCCCACAGCCCTCTGCAGTAGACGGAGACAGAAGGGGGAGGGAAAAGAGCTGAAAAGGAGGAGACAGGTGGGTGGAGAAATAATGTGCTAAATTAGTATAGGCCTAATGACTCTGTGTATCTATGAGTGACCTGGGACCAGAGAGACCAGAGATAAATCAGAGAGAGACCAGAGAGACCAGAGATAGACCAGAAAGAGACCAGAGGGAGACCAGAGAGAGACCAGAGAAAGACCAGAGAGAGACCAGAAAGAGAGACCAGAGAGAGACAAGAGAGAGACCAGAGGGAGACCAGAGAGAGAGACCAGAGAGAGACCAGAGAGAGACCAGAGGGAGACCAGAGGGAGACCAGAGAGAGACCAGAGAGAGAGACCAGAGAGAGAGACCGGAGGGAGACCAGAGAGAGACCAGCGAGAGAGACCAGAGAAAGACCAGAGAGAGACCAGAGAGAGAGACCAGAGGGAGACCAGAGAGAGAGGCCAGAGGGAGACCAGAGAGAGACCAGAGGGAGACCAGAAAGAGAGACCAGAGAGAGACCAGAGAGAAAGACCAGAGAGAGACCAGAGAGAGAGACCAGAGGGAGACCAGAGAGAGACCAGAGAGAGACCAGCGAGAGAGACCAGAGAGAGACCAGAGAGAGACCTGAAAGAGAGACCAGAGATAGATCAGAAAGACCAGAGAGAGACCGCAGAGAGACCGGAAAGAGACAAGACAGACCAGTCAGTGAGAATCTTTGTAAGAAGTCGTCAGGTTAGTCTTACTGGACTAGAACGGCCTGAGACATAATAACCTGTGGCCCACAACATCATTATCTCTCTCTCTATTTTCTGTCCTTTCTAGTCTCTGCCCTCCCTCCTGGTCCTTTTCCCTCACTCCATTCTTCCCTCTCTCCGCATCTCTCTGCCGTGTAGCAGTGATCATAGCTGAATGAACCTGTAGAGTCTTAATCAGAGCCTTGGCAGAAACATCCCTTACACCGCCCCAATCATCTCCTATACCCACACACAAACACACTCCGCACACGCACAGCAAACACACATGCACACACTAAACAAACACGCATCCTTAATGTGACACCAATCATCTCCTCTTCATCTCAGTGAGCACCCCACCCCAAAATAACACACGACACACCATCCTCTCCACTCAATCAGCTTCAACAGTGTGTGTTTGTGTTGAGGGGGTGGGGGATTCATTTCTCTATTTATCTCAGTGACCTGAATTAAAGTGTAACCTCCCTCCCCTCCCCTCTCCCGTCGGGGTAGTGTGTGTATTGATAATGGCCATTAGCATATTTATGATCATTGCCAGCCTCGTATTGTTTGCGTGGAACATTAATCATCATCTGATGCCTGGCAACTGACAGCTCAATCTAACAGGCCATCACTGGGGCACACACACACACACACACACACACACACACACACACACACACACACACACACACACACACACACACACACACACACACACACACACACACACACACACACATCTCTCATGTTGAGGAGGAGGGCATTGTCTAATGGCTAACACACACACACAGACTTCAACACACAGACTTCAACACATTGACAAACCAGACAAGAAAACGGGCATTGTCTTTCTGCAGTTAACACACACACACACACAGAAACTTTAACACAGACTTCAACACATTGACAAACCAGACTAACAGACTGGCATTGTCTTTCTGCAGCTAACACACACATATCCACACACACACACGCGCGCAAACATATACACAGGAAGACATGCATTGTCTTTTTGCAGCTAACACACACAGTGATTGACGTTCACCCCGGTGTGTGTAATCATGTGAGGTTGTTCTCTCCAGCTGAGACGAGGGCTCGCTGGCATCACGGTTGGCGTGCTGATGGTCCCTCTGTACCAGGCTGGGCCCACTGCTCCCCCAATCAGCCTCAAACCCCCCCTGATGCCCGCATGCACCACATCCCTCCCTATCCCACCCCAGTACCCATGCCCAAGGCAAGTCTCCACAAATAACCCCCACCCGGGGTGTTTAACTAAGCATCGGGTGTGAGCTTAGCACAGAGAGGTTAGAAGGTGTGTATGCAGACACATGAGATAGAAGAAGACTGAGGTTAGTTTCCTCCACCGCTTCTCCTCCCTCCCTCTCCTGTCCTCCTCATCCATACCCCCATCCATCCCTTCTCCTCCTCCTCCTCCTCATCCATACCCCCATCCATCCCTTCTCCTCCTCCTCATCCCTACCCCCATCCATCCCTTCTCCTCCTCCTCCTCATCCATACCCCCATCCATCCTTTCTCCTCCTCCTCATCCCTACCCCCATCCATCCCTTCTCCTCCCTCCCTCTCCTGTCCTCCTCATCCATACCCCCATCCATCCCTTCTCCTCCTCCTCCTCATCCATACCCCCATCCATCCCTTCTCCTCCTCCTCATCCCTACCCCCATCCATCCCTTCTTCTCCTCCTCATCCCCATCCATCCCTTCTCCTCCTCCTCATCCCTACCCCCATCCATCCCTTCTCCTCCTCATCCCTACCCCCATCCATCCCTTCTCCTCCTCCTCCCATCCATACCCCCATCCATCCCTTCTCCTCCTCCTCATCCCTACCCCCATCCATCCCTTCTCTCCTCTACCCCCATCCATCCCTTCTCATCCTCATCCCTACCCCCATCCATCCCTTCTCCTCCTCCTCCTCATCCTACCCCCATCATCCCTTCTCCTCCTCCTCCTCATCATCCCTACCCCCATCCATCCTCCTCCTCATCATACCCCCATCCATCCCTTCTCTCCATCCCTACCCCCATCCATCCTTCTCCTCCTCCTCATCCCTACCCCCATCCATCCCTTCTCCTCCTCCTCCTCATCCATACCCCCATCCATCCCTTCATCCCTCCTCATCCCACCCCCATCCATCCCTTCTCCTCCTCCTCATCCCTACCCCCATCCATCCCCTCTCCCTCCATCCATCCTCCATCCCTACCCCCATCCATCCCTTCTCCTCCTCCTCCTCATCCTACCCCCATCCATCCCTTCTCCTCCTCCTCATCCCTACCCCCATCCATCCCTTCTCCTCTTCCTCCTCATCCCTACCCCATCCATCCCTTCTCCTCCTCATCCCTACCCCCATCCATCCCATCCTCCTCCTCATCCCTACCCCCATCCATCCCTTCTCCTCCTCATCCCTACCCCCATCCATCCCTTCTCCTCCTCCTCCTCATCCCTACCCCCATCCATCCCTTCTCCTCCTCCTCATCCCATCCATACCCCCATCCATCCCTTCTCCTCCTCCTCCTACCCCCATCATCCCTTCATCTCCTCATCCCTACCCCCATCCATCCCTTTCTCCTCCTCATCCCCCATCCATCCATCCCTTCTCTCCTCCTCCCATCCATACCCCCATCCATCCTTCTCCTCCTCCCTCATCCCTACCCCCATCCATCCCTTCTCCTCATCCCTACCCATCCATCCCATCCTCCTCATCCCTACCCCCCCCATCCATCCATCCCTTCTCATCCATCCCTTCTCCTCCCATCCATCCCTACCCCCATCCATCCCTTCTCCCTTCTCTCATCCCTACCCCCATCCATCCCTTCTCCTCCTCCTCATCCCTACCCCCATCCATCTTCTCCTCCTCATCCCTACCCCCATCCATCCCTCTCTCCTCCTCCTCTTCATCCTACCCCATCCATCCCTTCTCCTCCTCCTCTTCATCCCTACCCCCATCCATCCCTTCTCCTCCTCATCCCTACCCCCATCCATCTTCTCCCTCCTCTCCTACCCCCATCCATCCCTTCTCCTCCTCCTCCTCATCCCTACCCCCATCCATCCCTTCTCCTCCTCCTCTCATCCCTACCCCCATCCATCCCTTCTCCTCCTCCTCTTCATCCCTACCCCCATCCATCCCTTCTCCTCCTCCTCCTCATCCCTACCCCCATCCATCCCTTCTCCTCCTCCTCCTCATCCCATCCATCCCTTCTCCCCCTCATCCATCCATCCCTTCTCCTCCTCCTCCTCATCCCTCCCCCATCCCTACCCCCCATTCATCCTCCTCATCCCTACCCCCATCCATCCCTTCTCCTCCTCCTCATCCCCTACCCCCATCCATCCTTCTCCTCCATCTCCTCCTACCCCCTCCATCCCTCATCTCCTCATCCTACCCCATCCATCCCTTCTCCTCCATCCTCTTCATCCTACCCCCATCCATCCCTTCTCCTCCTCCTCATCCCTACCCCATCCATCCCTTCTCCTCCTCCTCCTCATCCCTACCCCCATCCATCCCCCTCCTCCTCCTCATCCCTTCCATCCCTTCTCCTCCTCCTCCTCATCCCTACCCCCATCCATCCCTTCTCCTCATCCTCATCCCTACCCCATCCATCCCTCTCCTCCTCCTCTTCATCCCTACCCCCATCCATCCTCCTCCTCCTCATCCCTACCCCATCCATCCCTTCTCCTCCTCCTCCTCATCCCTACCCCCATCCTCCTCTTCATCCCTCCCATCCATCCCTTCTCCTCCTCCTCCTCATCCCTACCCCCATCATCCCTGTCTCCTCCTCCTCCTCATCCCTACCCCCATCCATCCCTTCTCCTCCTCCTCATCCCTACCCCCATCCATCCCTCCTCCTCATCCCTCCTCCCTCATCCCTACCCCATCCATCCCTTCTCCTCCTCCTCCTCATCCCTACCCCATCCATCCTTCTCCTCCTCCTCATCCATACCCCCCCATCCATCCCTTCTCCTCCTCCTCCTCCTCATCCCTACCCCATCCATCCCTTCTCCTCCTCCTCTTCATCCCTACCCCATCCATCCCTTCTCCTCCCTCCTCATCCCTAACCCCATCCATCCCTTCTCCTCCTCCTCCTCATCCCTACCCCATCCATCCCTTCTCCTCCTCCTCCTCATCCATACCCCCATCCATCCCTTCTCCTCCTCCTCCTCATCCCTACCCCATCCTTCTCCTCCTCCTCTTCATCCCTCCATCCATCCCTTCTCCTCCTCCTCCTCATCCCTACCCCATCCATCCCTTCTCCTCCTCCTCCTCATCCCTACCCCATCCATCCCTTCTCCTCCTCCCTCATCCCTACCCCCATCCATCCCTCTCTCCTCATCCCTATCTCCTCCTCCTCCTCATCCCTACCCCATCCATCCCTTCTCCTCCTCCTCTCATCCCTACCCCCATCCATCCCTTCTCCTCCTCCTCCTCATCCCTACCCCCATCCATCCCTTCTCCTCCTCCTCCTCATCCCTACCCCATCCATCCCTCTCCTCCTCTCCTCTTCTCCATCCCTACCCCCATCCATCCCTGACCTCTCCTCCTCCTCATCCCTACCCCTCCATCCCTGGGACCCTCCTCCTCCTCATCCCTACCCCCTCCATCCCCTCCTCCCTCATCCCAACCTTCCCTACCCTCCTACCTCCTCCTCCTCTCCCTTCTCCTCCATCTCTCCATCCCTAACCCCATCCATCCCTTCCCCTACCCCCATCCATCCCTAACCTCCTCCTCTCCTACCCCCTCCATCCTATCCATCCATCTCTCCCCTGTTCTGCATCCATCTGGGAGACAGCCTGTCTCTCTCCTCTGTTCTGCCTCATCAGCCTGACCTCTCTCCCCTGTTCTCCTGCCACTCTGGGAGACAGCCTGTGACCTCTCTCCCCTGTTCTGCCTGCCACTCTGGGAGACAGCCTGTGACCTCTCTCCTCTGTTCTGCCTGCCACTCTGGGAGACAGCCATGACCTCTCTCCTCTGTTCTGCCTGCCACTCTGGGAGACAGCCTGTGACCTCTCTCCTCTGTTCTGCCTGCCACTCTGGGAGACAGCCTGTGACCTCTCTCCTCTGTTCTACCTGCCACTCTGGGAGACAGCCTGTGACCTCTCTCTCCTCTATTCTGCCTGCCACTCTGGGAGACAGCCATCCCTCTCTCCTATTCTGCCTGCCACTCTGGGAGACAGCCTGTGACCCTCTCCTCTGTTCTACCTGCCACTCTGGGAGACAGCCTGTGACCTCTCTCCTCTGTTCTGCCTGCCACTCTGGGAGACAGCCTGTGACCTCTCTCCCTATTCTGCCTGCCACTCTGGGAGACAGCCTGTGACCTCTCTCCCCTATTCTGCCTACCACTCTGGGAGACAGCCTGTGACCTCTCTCCTCTGTTCTGCCTGCCACTCTGGGAGACAGCCTGTGACCTCTCTCCCCTATTCTGCCTACCACTCTGGGAGACAGCCTGTGACCTCTCTCCTCTGTTCTGCCTGCCACTCTGGGAGACAGCCTGTGACCTCTCTCCTCTGTTCTGCCTGCCACTCTGGGAGACAGCCTGTGACCTCTCTCCCCTGTTCTGCCTGCCACTCTGGGAGACAGCCTGTGACCTCTCTCCCCTGTTCTGCCTGCCACTCTGGGAGACAGCCTGTGACCTCTCTCCCTGTTCTGCCTGCCACTCTGGGAGACAGCCTGTGACCTCTCTCTCTCTGTTCTGCCTGCCACTCTGGGAGACAGCCTGTGACCTCTCTCCTCTGTTCTGCCTGCCACTCTGGGAGACAGCCTGTGACCTCTCTCCCCTATTCTGCCTGCCACTCTGGGAGACAGCCTGTGACCTCTCTCCCTATTCTGCCTGCCACTCTGGGAGACAGCCTGTGACCTCTCTCCTCTGTTCTGCCTGCCACTCTGGGAGACAGCCTGTGACCTCTCTCCTCTGTTCTGCCTGCCACTCTGGGAGACAGCCTGTGACCTCTCTCCTCTGTTCTGCCTGCCACTCTGGGAGACAGCCTGTGACCTCTCTCCTCTGTTCTGCCTGCCACTCTGGGAGACAGCCTGTGACCTCTCTCCCCTATTCTGCCTACCACTCTGGGAGAGCCTGTGACCTCTCTCCTCTGTTCTGCCTGCCACTCTGGGAGACAGCCTGTGACCTCTCTCCTCTGTTCTGCCTGCCACTCTGGGAGACAGCCTGTGACCTCTCTCCCCTATTCTGCCTGCCACTCAAGGAGACAGCCTGTGACCTCTCTCCTCTGTTCTGCCTGCCACTCAGGGAGACAGCCTGTGACCTCTCTCCTCTGTTCTGCCTGCCACTCAAGGAGACAGCCTGTGACCTCTCTCCCCTATTCTGCCTGCCACTCAAGGAGACAGCCTGTGACCTCTCTCCTCTGTTCTGCCTGCCACTCAAGGAGACAGCCTGTGACCTCTCTCCCCTATTCTGCCTGCCACTCAAGGAGACAGCCTGTGACCTCTCTCCTCTGTTCTGCCTGCCACTCTGGGAGACAGCCTGTGACCTCTCTCCCCTATTCTGCCTGCCACTCAAGGAGACAGCCTGTGACCTCTCTCCCCTGTTCTGCCTGCCACTCTGGGAGACAGCCTGTGACCTCTCTCCCCTGTTCTGCCTGCCACTCTGGGAGACAGCCTGTGACCTCTCTCCTCTGTTCTGCCTGCCACTCTGGGAGACAGCCTGTGACCTCTCTCCTCTGTTCTGCCTGCCACTCTGGGAGACAGCCTGTGACCTCTCTCCCCTATTCTGCCTGCCACTCAAGGAGACAGCCTGTGACCTCTCTCCCTGTTCTGCCTGCCACTCTGGGAGACAGCCTGTGACCTCTCTCCTCTGTTCTGCCTGCCACTCAAGGAGACAGCCTGTGACCTCTCTCCCTGTTCTGCCTGCCACTCAAGGAGACAGCCTGTGACCTCTCTCCTCTGTTCTGCCTGCCACTCAAGGAGACAGCCTGTGACCTCTCTCCCTATTCTGCCTGCCACTCTGGGAGACAGCCTGTGACCTCTCTCCCTGTTCTGCCTGCCACTCAAGGAGACAGCCTGTGACCTCTCTCCCCTATTCTGCCTGCCACTCTGGGAGACAGCCTGTGACCTCTCTCCCTGTTCTGCCTGCCACTCTGGGAGACAGCCTGTGACCTCTCTCCTCTGTTCTGCCTGCCACTCTGGGAGACAGCCTGTGACCTCTCTCCCCTGTTCTGCCTGCCACTCTGGGAGACAGCCTGTGACCTCTCTCCCCTGTTCTGCCTGCCACTCTGGGAGACAGCCTGTGACCTCTCTCCCTGTTCTGCCTGCCACTCTGGGAGACAGCCTGTGACCTCTCTCCTCTGTTCTGCCTGCCACTCTGGGAGACAGCCTGTGACCTCTCTCCCTGTTCTGCCTGCCACTCAAGGAGACAGCCTGTGACCTCTCTCCTCTGTTCTGCCTGCCACTCTGGGAGACAGCCTGTGACCTCTCTCCCTGTTCTGCCTGCCACTCTGGGAGACAGCCTGTGACCTCTCTCCCTATTCTGCCTGCCACTCTGGGAGACAGCCTGTGACCTCTCTCCCTGTTCTGCCTGCCACTCTGGGAGACAGCCTGTGACCTCTCTCCCCTGTTCTGCCTGCCACTCTGGGAGACAGCCTGTGACCTCTCTCCCTGTTCTGCCTGCCACTCTGGGAGACAGCCTGTGACCTCTCTCCTCTGTTCTGCCTGCCACTCTGGGAGACAGCCTGTGACCTCTCTCCTCTGTTCTGCCTGCCACTCTGGGAGACAGCCTGTGACCTCTCTCCTCTGTTCTGCCTGCCACTCTGGGAGACAGCCTGTGACCTCTCTCCCTGTTCTGCCTGCCACTCTGGGAGACAGCCTGTGACCTCTCTCCTCTGTTCTGCCTGCCACTCTGGGAGACAGCCTGTGACCTCTCTCCTCTGTTCTGCCTGCCACTCTGGGAGACAGCCTGTGACCTCTCTCCCTGTTCTGCCTGCCACTCTGGGAGACAGCCTGTGACCTCTCTCCTCTGTTCTGCCTGCCACTCTGGGAGACAGCCTGTGACCTCTCTCCTCTGTTCTGCCTGACACTCAAGGAGACAGCCTGTGAGTGGAGACCACCAGTGTGACACCCAGAACACATCAAGATTCAAGACTAGATACATATGACCAGTTCTATTCACAGTAAAGATAACTCCTATTCTACAATACAGTATTAGATCTGTGTCTCTCTGTCTACGCCATGTTTTCAGCAGCAGCCCCTACAGCCTACTGTAGACTGGGTAGAGTTAGTCCTATAATGTCTCTCCTTGCAGAGCCATAAACATAGAGTTTTATTGAGGCTATCTATAACACACCACTATCAGACATTGTTGATAGCTTTATTAAAACCTCCCAGAGATGGTTATTTTATGTCACTGGACTAAATCACTTTTACACAAAGTTTGTGTGTGTGTGCATGCAGGTGCACATGTGTGTTTATGCGTGTATCACTCCGAAGGCTCTGCAGAGTTAACAGTTACGAGGTACAGTATATGCTAATATATTTGAATACTTTATAGAAGCAGTAAAATCTGAAATACATAATTTGCTAACGTGTTCCATGTAAAACAGCGCTGAAAGACGTCCCATGAATATCAATGCAGATTTGCTTTGTTTAAACAATCTATCAATGACACGACAGGCCTACAGTGTTCTCTCTTCTCTGCATTAACCCTTTACACTGACGATGACATTACTCATCCCAACAAGGGACGTTTGGAGGACAGAGTTACCAGAACTACCAACATCCTAGACCAGTGGCTCCTAACGTCTTTACGTTACTGTACCACCAACTGAATTTAGCTCTGCCCGGAGGAGCCCAGAAGTGCCCCCCATTTGCAATTGACCAGTAAGCCTATGTTCTCATGAGTCTTCAAGTACCCCCTGTGGATAGACCAAGTACCCCAAGGGGTCCTAGTACCCCTGGTTGGGAACCACTGTCCTAGACAATAGACAAATTCAGTTGACTTTTGATAAGTGCACAATCCCTCTCTGGGTTGGAGCAATCCTCATGACTTCTCACCACTCTGGGTTGGAGCAATCCTCATGACTTCTCACCACTCTGGGTTGGAGCAATCCTCATGACTTCTCACCACTCTGGGTTGGAGCAATCCTCATGACTTCCCATCACTCTGGGTTGGAGCAATCCTCATGACTTCTCACCACTCTGGGTTGGAGCAATCCTCATGACTTCTCATCACTCTGGGTTGGAGCAATCCTCATGACTTCTCACCACTCTGGGTTGGAGCAATCCTCATGACTTCTCACCACTCTGGGTTGGAGCAATCCTCATGACTTCTCACCACTCTGGGTTGGAGCAATCCTCATGACTTCTCATCACTCTGGGTTGGAGCAATCCTCATGACTTCTGGAGCACCATGACTCATCACTCTGGGTTGGAGCAATCCTCATGACTTCTCACCACTCTGGGTTGGAGCAATCCTCATGACTTCTCATCACTCTGGGTTGGAGCAATCCTCATGACTTCTCATCACTCTGGGTTGGAGCAATCCTCATGACTTCTCATCACTCTGGGTTGGAGCAATCCTCATGACTTCTCATCACTCTGGGTTGGAGCAATCATGACTTCCCATCACTGGGTTGGAGCAATCCTCATGACTTCCCATCACTCTGGGTTGGAGCAATCCTCATGACTTCCCATCACTCTGGGTTGGAGCAATCCTCATGACTTCCCATCACTCTGGGTTGGAGCAATCCTCATGACTTCCCATCACTCTGGGTTGGAGCAATCCTCATGACTTCCCATCACTCTGGGTTGGAGCAATCCTCATGACTTCCCATCACTCTGGGTTGGAGCAATCCTCATGACTTCTCATCACTCTGGGTTGGAGCAATCCTCATGACTTCTCATCACTCTGGGTTGGAGCAATCCTCATGACTTCCCATCACTCTGGGTTGGAGCAATCCTCATGACTTCCCATCACTCTGGGTTGGAGCAATCCTCATGACTTCTCATCACTCTGGGTTGGAGGTGATGGCGAGATGTATATGTGTGTGTGTGTGTTCTCTCGGGCTCTAGCCCAGCGGTCTGTGACCAGGTGAAGGCTTGTAGTGATTAACTTGTTTGTTATTCCCTCATCTCCATTTAGCCCATGATTAACACCCAATCAGAAAGCATGATTAACATCCAATCAGAGAGCTGGTTTAAAAAAACAGAGTTCATCTTTAATGTTGTAATAATAAGGGTACACGCTCCCAAACTGCCAACAAAACAGATAAAAACACACACACACACCGATACATCTCACCTCCCCCTCCCCCCAGCACACATTCACATCGATAAAAACCCAGCACACATACACACACACACCTATACATCTCTCCACCAACTTCCCAATCTCTCCTGGTGTCTGTGTGTGTGGAATTAGAGCCTATTTAAAACCAACCCCGCGGTCTCATTAATGAATTAAGCCTGAGTGCCGGTGGCTCCCGCTCGGTGGTTATCACTGCAGCTCAGGACACATGGTGTCTCAATAACAGAATTACACTACCCCACCACAGGGCTCAGAGGAGGAGGTGGGAAGGGATGAGGGGGGACTGACTGACTTGACGGCTTTGAGGGACAGACAGTCATACAGACAGATAATCAGACAGATGGGGAGACAGAAGAACAGTCCTCCTGTGTGTCCAGAAGCCTGATAGTCTCCTGCTTTAAATCACTGTGTTTATGAGCTGCTGAGAGCCCAGGTGGTGATTGGGGGGGGGGGTCCGTTCACCACACTCAGTCTCCCTCCTCCTCAGCCCACCCTCTCCCACACTCCTGTCCCCGAGGCTCCAGTGTGTGTGTTCTCTCCCTGGTGGTTCCAGAGGGCCGCTTTATCTTCCCCTCCTAGCAGGGTCTCTAAATCACCGTGGTAACAGCCCTCCTCATCTCCTGCTAATTCCTCTGCTCACTGAAACATTGACTGAACACACACATTCACAAACACGGCCCTATACTTTTCCACTCCTCTTCTCTCTCGGTGGCATTGCATTTGCAGTGGGTTGATGACAGTTGGATTTAGAGTGTGTGTGCACGTGTGTTGGACACCTGCCTGATACACAACAGTCTGGTACAAAAGAGAAAAAGAAAGAACTTGACAACAAAACAAGCAGAGTTGGTAAACCAGATATGTGTCCTCTGACTGTTTTATTAAGACTTGAGGAATGTCAATAAGAGCTCTTCTAGAGGTTAGTAACAGACTGACCAGCAGACAACATGACCTTCTATACTACACACACACACACACACACACATAATGACCAACACACAGCATCATCTCCTAATAACCCAGAGACCGACATCAACAGCAATGTACAGGCCAAACATTCCGTCATTGTGAAAAGTAACCAAGGTCTGAAAGGGCAGAGGAAGTGGCAAACATCCTGCTTATCGATCTGTGGCTGCCAACTGGCTAATGGCGCTCGGTGGCATGCGCAAACACACAGCAGCACGTCTATCACACTACAGATCCATCCTAGTGGTTTTGTAGCTCTTGTTCATTAAGCCCTTGGTCACCCCCTCACACACACACACTTCTGGAACCAAGGGCCGGTGCTGGTATTGTTACGAGAGGCCCCAGGGCAGTATGGGTAAAGTCCTTACTCTTTTGTTAATTGGAGCTGAGATTCCATCCCTCCATTCCCTCAGCAACCCCTCCTGGAGGAACAATGACTAATTGTCTAGAGTCCTCCTCAGTCTGCGTCCCTCTACATTATACCCCCCCCCTCCCCAGTCTGTCCTCCAGTTCTCAGTAACCGTATTTTATCCCTACATATTTAGCCCATCCACCTCTACCTGGCTATAGTTGCAGTAGGATGAAAATGCACCAATGAGATGCTGATCTCAGGTCAGTTCTCCATTCTTTGGTTAGGATTTAGGCAGGGATTAAGAGAAGGTAAACTGATCTAGATGTGTCTACGGGTGACTTCTACCGAAAGCTGCGCCGCTAACACACCCCAGCCCAGTTACTGCTCCAGCAGAGGTGTCACTGGGTCAGTCTGAGGATGTACCCGTGCAGCTGGTCTGAGAAGGCCTCCAGGGAGAACTTCTCCTGAACCCGCCTCCTGCCGGCCTGGCCCATGTCCTTGCGGAGCTGGGGGTCTCTGAACAGCTTCTCCATGGCCAGGAGAAGGCCTCGGCCGTGGGCTCACACAGGAAGCCCGTCTCCCCGTCACCTACACTCTCCAGAGGCCCTCCAGACCTCACAGCAATGACGGGACAGCAGCAGTACATGGCCTCCACTGGCACTATCCCAAAGTGCTCTCTGCTGGGCGTGTAGAGAACGCATGCACTGCCCCGCAACAGCGCCACCTTCTGGCTGTCTGAGGGAGAGCGCAGGAAGGTGACAGAGTCCTCCAATCCCAGCCGTGCTGCTAGCTCCTTCAGCTCAGCGTAGTGCTGGACATTCTCAGCAACACGGCCGTCGTACCCCCCTGCCACCACCAGGTGGATTCCTGCCTGGTCCCCTGTGGCGAGGCGAGTCTTCAGGGAAGAGAGGCCCTCCAGGGCCAGACCCAGGCTCTTCTTCCTCTCATAGCGGTTCAGAGACAGGAAGAGGCAGGACACACCTTCAGGGATCAAGCCCCCCAGACCCTGCTCTAGCTGCTCCTCAGGGGGCCTGTCAAAGCTGTGTGTGTTGAGGGAGGGATAGAGGACGTCAGTCTGGACCCCATCCAGGGAACGGAAGGTCTCCCTAAAGACCACTGCAGTGAAACAACTATTCACCAGCACCTGGGACAAGAAACAAGAAGGATTAGTCAGTGATATCTCATCAACAAGGTCAGAGGAGAGAGCTCAATTGGGAAAATCAAAACTAGTTTCCATTGAAAATAAATTAATGAAACGGTTGGTATTTTCTACTCTTAAAATCTAATCCTTGTTTCTCTGGTTCTATACTCTAATCCTTATTTCTCTGGTTCTATACTCTCACCATATCAGCCATGCCAGTGGTGAGTTCCTCCAGTCTGTCTATGGGGGCGCGGTAGAGCTTTTTCAGAGCTGAGCCTCTCTGGGTCAGTAGCTGGTCTGGGAAATGACAGTAGAACAGAACCTTTTTCCTCTGACGAGACAACCTCAGGACTGGGATACACACCGACACCTGTAATAGGAGAGAGAGTAGGGTTGTATCTACTACAATCACAACTACAGAAAAAGTGAAAGCAAAAAAGACGAGTGTGAAGGTGAGAGTCAAAATGAAAAGGTAACCTAGACCTTAGTGCTGCTTTTGATTCCATCGATCACCACATTCTTTCTTTTGGAGAGATTGGAAACCCAAATTGGTCTACACGGACAACTTCTGGCCTGGTTTAGATCTTATCTGTCGGAAAGATATCAGTTTGTCTCTGTGAATTGTTTGTCCTCTGACAAATCAACTGTAAATGTCGGTGTTCCTCAAGGTTCCATTTTAGGACCAGTATTGTTTTCACTATATATTTTACCTCTTGGGGATGTCATTCAAAAACATGTTAACTTTCACTGTTATGCGGATGACACACAGCTGTACATTTCAATGAAACATGGTGAAACCCCAAAATTGCCCTCGCTTAGAAGCCTGTGTTTCAGACATAAGGAAGTGGATGGCTGCAAACATTCTACTTTTAAACTCTGACAAAACAGAGATGCTTGTTCCAGGTCCCAAGAAACAAAGAGATCTTCTGTTGAATCTGACAATTAATCTTGATGGTTGTACAGTCATCTCAAATAAAACTTTGAAGGACCTCGTTGTTACTCTGGACCCTGATCTCTTTTGATGAACATATCAAGACTGTTTCAAGGACAGCTTTTTTCCATCTACGTAACATTGCAAAAATCAGAAACTTTCTGCCAAAAATGATGTGGCAGGGTAGCCTAGTGGTTAGAGCGTTGGACTAGTAACCGAAAGGTTGCAAGTTCGAATCCCGAGCTGACAAGGTACAAATAAAATTAAAAAAATGCAGAAAAATTAATCCATGCTTTTGTTACTTCTAGGTTAAACTACTGCAATGCTCTACTTTCTGGCTACCCGGATAAAGCAGTAAATTAACTTCAGTTAGTGCTAAATACGGCTGCTAGAATCCTGACTAGAACCAAAAAAAAAATATCATATTACTCCAGTGCTCGCCTCCCTACACTGGCTTCCTGTTAAGGCAAGGGCTGATTTCAAGGTTTTACTGCTAACCTACAAAGCATTACACGGGCTTGCTCATAACCATCTTTCTGATTTGGTCCTGCCGTACATACCTACACGTACGCTACGGTCACAAGACGCAGGCCTCCTAATTGTCCCTAGAATTTCTAAGCAAACAGCTGGAGGCAGGGCTTTCTCCTATAGAGCTCCATTTTTATGGAATGGTCTGCCTACCCATGCGAGAGACGCAGACTCGGTCTCAACCTTTAAGTCTTTACTGAAGACTCATCTCTTCAGTGGGATTCTCTGCCTCTAACACTTTTACAGAGGCTGAGTCACTGGCTTACTGGTGCTCTTTCATACCATCCCTAGGAGGGGTGCGTCACTGACGTGATCTTCCTGTCTGGGTTGGCGCCCCCCTTGGGTTGTGCCGTGGCGGAGATCTGTGTGGGCTATAATCGGCCTTGTCTCAGGATGGTAAGTTGATGGTTGAAGATATCCTCTAATTTGCTTTGGCAAATTGGGTGGGGTTATATCCTTCCTGTTTGGCCCTGTCCGGGGGTATCATCTGATGGGGCCACAGTGTCTCCTGACCCCTCCTGTCTCAGCCTCCAGTATTTATGCTGCAGTAGTTTATGTGCCGGGGGGGAGGCTAGGGTCAGTTTGTTATATCTGGAGTACTTCTCCTGTCTTATACGGTGTCCTGTGTGAATTTAAGTATGCTCTCTCTAATTCTCTCTTTCTTTCTCTCTCTCGGAGGACCTAAGCCCATGCCTAAGGACTACCTGGCATGATGACTCCTTGCTGTCCCCAGTCCACCTGGCCGTGCTGTTGCTCCAGTTTCAACTGTTCTGCCTGTGGCTTTGGAACCCTGACCTGTTCACTGGACGTGCTACCTGTCCCAGACCTGCTGTTTTCAACTCTCTAGAGACAGCAGGAGCGTTAGAGATACTCTTAATGATCGGCTATGAAAAGCCAACTGACATTTACTCCTGAGGTGCTGACTTGCTGCACCCTCAACAACTACTGTGATTATTATTATTTGACCATGCTGGTCATTTATGAACATTTGAACATCTTGGCCATGTTCTGTTATAATCTCCACCCGACACAGCCAGAAGAGGACTGGCCACCCCTCATAGTCTGGTTCCTCTCTAGGGTTCTTCCTAGGTTTTGGCCTTCCTAGGGAGTTTTTCGTAGCCACCGTGCTTTTACACCTGCATTGCTTGTTGTTTGGGGTTTTAGGCTGGGTTTCTGTACAGCACTTTGAGATATCAGCTGATGTAAGAAGGGCTTTATAAATACATTTGATCTGATTTATGCTAAAGTGAAGATAAAAAAAAATATGTTGACGGTGTGTCACAAACCTGATCACAGAAGACCACGTCGTACTCTACTCCGCTGAGGAAGACCAGGTAGAGAGCTACGTAGATCATCCTGAGGTAGGCACACAGGGCATGCAGGTACCCAAACACACTGGTAGGCAACCAGTCACCCACACACACCTGGAGATGACCAACAGGGTCAGGTAGGAAAACAGTGTGAGTGTGTTTGTGTGTGTTATAACACTGTTATTAGATTACACTGTTATCGACACCCACCACGTTCAGGTCTGGGTCCAGTGTCTCTGAGAAGCAGTGTGTGGGATCATGGTGGGCCGTCCAGATCTGAACACTGCAGCCGCGAGAGCGTAGAGCTACAGCTGCATCCACCACCAGCCTCTCTGCACCACCTATACCCAGGTCTGGGTGGAGAAACACCACCCGCACCATCCTGAAGGAGACAGACAACATGTTTAAAGAAGCCGGATGACACTGACAGGTTGACAGGTGCGTCATCAACATGGGGCTTGTTCAGAAGGGTCAGACAGTATTAATACATTCAATACAACGTTACAGAATGGAGGACATTATTGACATGGCAGAGAGGTGGATTGTTTAGTCTACAATGCCACAACCCATATAACGTTCTCCCGGTTGAATTGGCAAAGCTCATAACATCAGCTAACCGTGATGTTGTTGAAAAAGTCAATAGATATCTCTAGCCGAAAGCTACACTAAACACAGTGAACATCGAGCTTATATCAACCTAGTATCACAGAGACCAGCTAGTATGCATTCGTTACTAATTCAGTGTGGACGTTGTCTGTCATAAACTTTACCTTTCGCTCCTTGATAATGCAGTCTGTCCAACTTGTGTCCAGGAAACAGTGGTCAACTTACGAACACTAATATGCCACTGAGCCTACTAATCGACATGATGGCTCAAATGTTCATTTAATTTACAACGGCAAAATCCCCCTGTGTTGAACCAAAATAGCGTCAGATGCCACCCTCTGGAGCACGTCGCTTCCTATGAGACACGTCACCTCTCTCGGCACGCACACTTTTCATTTGCCTTTCGTTCAAACTCCAAAATTAGATTAAACAAATTAGAAATTAAAGTACACTTTTTTTAATAAATAATTTTTACCATGAGATTATATATGAATCTACAATTTGTAATAAATTGAATCCGTTAGATGTCAATTATGAGCTTCTTGGTTCAGGCTTGACATAGGGCACCTAAAATGGTCCTTCGTTCTGTAATCGTGTCCTTTTAGACAAGCGTCATCTTTCTTGGATTCCTTCTAAATTTGTAGCGATTTGTGTACAGCACTGCTGCCCATTTGACGTGGACTTCAGTTCGAGGAACAGTTGAAGTTTTCTTCTTTAGCTGAAATCCAAAGTGCAACTTAAAATGGTAAGAATTCTATAATTTTTCAAAATAAATTATATTGTTGTACACCTCTTAACTTGGCTTTAGCCAACTGACTAGCTACCTTACGTTAGCTCTCATTCAATTTAGCTAGGCATAACAGAGACATTCAATTAGCCTCTGTTAGCAAGCTAACCTAGTACAATTGCAGGCATGATGTTATATTAGTCTTATTTAACATTGCTGTTTTATATTATAATCATTCTTTACCGCCGAGGTGACTGTCAGGTTTAGAAGCCATCTAAGGTAGCCAGCTAGTTAAAGTTAGTATGATGATCCATGATCTATTTGTATACGTGGCCATTTTTCGAATCAGCGAATCTTTATTCTGTTATATGTGAGCCAGCCAGACTATCACAAACAATCATTGCAATGACATGAACATTTAGAAATTACATTTGACTACGCTGTTCATGGCGCTTTAGGGTACTCATCGCTGGTAAAGAGGGCCTCTAGTAGTAGCTAGTGAGCTCCTATATACACTACTCAAAAAAATAAAGGGAACACTTAAACAACACAATGTAACTCCAAGTCAATCACATTTCTATGAAATCAAACTGTCCACTTAGGAAGCAACACTGATTGACAATAAATTTCACATGCTGTTGTGCAAATGGAATAGACAACAGGTGGAAATTATAGGCAATTAGCAAGACACCCCCCATTAAAGGAGTGGTTCTGCAGGTGGGGACCACAGACCACTTCTCAGTTCCTATGCTTCCTGGCTTTGGTCACTTTTGAATGTCGGCGGTGCTTTCACACTATTGGTAGCATGAGACGGAGTCTACAACCCACACAAGTGGCTCAGGTAGTGCAGCTCATCCACAACCCACACAAGTGGCTCAGGTAGTGCAGCTCATCCAGGATGGCACATCAATGCGAGCTGTGGCAAGAAGGTTTGCTGTGTCTGTCAGCGTAGTGTCCAGAGCATGGAGGTGCTACCAGGAGACAGGCCAGTACATCAGGAGATGTGGAGGAGGGCAACAACCGAGCAGCAGGACCTCTACCTCCGCCTTTGTGCAAGGAGGAGCAGGAGGAGCACACAAAGATTGGCAAATTCGCCACTGGCGCCCTGTGCTCTTCACAGATGAAAGCAGGTTCACACAGGTTCACACTGAGCACGTGACAGACGTGACAGTCTGGAGACGCCGTGGAGAACGTTCTGCTGCCTGCAACATCCTCCAGCATGACTGGTTTGGCGGTGGGTCATTCATGGTGTGGGGTGGCATTTCTTTGGGGGGCCGCACAGCCCTCCATGTGCTCGCCAGAGGTAGCCTGACTGCCATTAGGTACCGAGATGAGACCATATGCTGGTGTGGTTGGCCCTGGGTTCCTCCTAATGCAAGACCATGCTAGTCCTCATGTGGCTGGAGTGTGTCAGCAGTTCCTGCAAGAGGAAGGCATTGATGCTATGGACTGGCCCGCCTGTTCCCCAGACCGGAATCCAATTGAGCACATCTGGGACATCATGTCTCCCTCCATCCACCAATGCCACGTTGCACCACAGACTGTCCAGGAGCATGCCCAGGCGTTGTAGGGAGGTCATACAGGCACGTGGAGGCCACACACACACAACTGAGCCTCATTTTGACTTGTTTTAAGGACATTACATCAAATTTGGATCAGCCTGTAGTATGGTTTTCCACTTTAATGTTGAGTGTGACTCCAAATCCAGACCTCCATGGGTTTATACATTTGATTTCCATTGATAATTTTTGTGATTTTGTTGTCAGCACATTCAACTATGTAAAGAAAAAAGTATTTAATAAGAATATTTAATTCATTCAGATCTAGGACGTGTTATTTTAGTGTTCCCTTTATTTTTTGGAGCAGTGTATTATGAGGAAGTTATTTGTGATTATCATTTCAGAGAACCCCACATCCAAAGTGGGTCAAATCCAATGGTTACATTTCTGTTTTATTCTGTAATCTTAGTATTTTGTGTGTAACTGTCTCTTCCTCAGCCTGGACCAGCATCAAGTGCAACTAATGTCGGTGCAGGGAGCCGATCCCCCAGCAAGACAGTGGCCCCCCGCGCAGCAGGATCCACAGTCCGACAGAGGTAATAATTTATTACATTTCTATAGCGCTTTCATAATCTCAAAGCGCTTCAAAAACAAAATACAACTACATCATCATGGTACATGGCAGCAAGAGCCACACACAACCTCACCTAACGCAGAAGGATCTACAACAAACACCAAGACTCCAATCAGACTGAAGACATTACATACTGGTACCCTTAACCACCCTCAAGCATCAACATTACCACCGAGCTCCAACCTATAACACAAGAGTACATTACTAAAATCAACTACATTTTAGGTAGACTAGAGGATGTAAAATGATTTGGGACCCTCTCCTGTCTCTCTGACACAATACTGTAGGTAGAGTGATGGTGTTTAGATATCCCTCTGCGTAGATACCATGAGATAGATGTTGGTGCTTTAGGCTTAATCAGTATGTAATCAGAGCCTCGCTGTCATCATCATTACATCATTACTACCTTATCCCTCATTCACTCATTACCTCATTTAGCCCCTTTTAATCTCAGTGGATGTGTACAGCAGTTATGAATCACTACATCAGGACATTAACTACAGGCGTCTGAACACAAACTGCTGTAGTAGAGGGAGTTGGGTACTATAGTACTTCTACCTCAAATGGCAGTGTTTCCCCTACATTCATTTAGCAGCGGTGGCCCACTGCTTTTTTTATGCGTATATCCAGGGTCACATTAGCTTTTAGAAATCTGCATTTTCAAAAAGCGGACGAACAAAGAATCAGCGTTTCTTTAAACCCCATAACTCAACTTTCAACACGAAACCGGTGTTCTTTGGATTAGGGGCGTGCAACTAGTTTTACTTCACACAAAATGCATTGGTTCAACACATTCGGCAGAAAATCATTTTCATGAAATGTCAACAGTAGTGCAACGCTATTTGGCTAGCAGCCACATGTAAATTGGCTTACAATGAAAAAGCAAGGTTTTTCTTGCAAAAACTATGCATGGCCATATTTCTGATGTTTATAGGAAATGTAGCTGGATTCTTTCTAATGCTTTGTTTTGCATTTAACTGGCTGCCGGAGAGAAAAAACACCAGAGAAAAGTATCCTACACATCAGTGGAGTGGAACTGAAGCACAAATTACCTTTTTCATTACTGATTATTATAATTATGACTGAATTACAAATTTTTTACATTACTGATTAGGAGCTAACCCTGACTGAAGCACAATTTACCTTTTACATTACTGATTAGGAGCGAACCCTGACTGAGCACAAATTACCTTTTACATTACTGATTGAAACTGAAGCACAAATTACCTTTTACATTACTGATTAGGAGCGAACCCTGACTGAAGCACAAATTACCTTTTACATTACTGATTAGGAGCGAACCCTGACTGAAGCACAAATTACCTTTTACATTACTGATTAGGAGCGAACCCTGACTGAAGCACAAATTACCTTTTACATTACTGATTAGGAGCGAACCCTGACTGAAGCACAAATTACCTTTTACATTACTGATTAGGAGCGAACCCTGACTGAAGCACAAATTACCTTTTACATTACTGATTAGGAGCGAACCCTGACTGAAGCAGGGCAGAATTTACGATAAACATTTAAGATCTGCATTTATAAAATGCTACAAGAGTTTTTTTTTCTGCAATTTTAATTTTCTTTCTGTGTCAAACCCCCCCCCCCAGAATCCTCTGTTAGCGCGACCCATGATATCTCTGCTGAG
Source organism: Oncorhynchus keta (assembly GCF_023373465.1). Lineage (NCBI taxonomy): Eukaryota > Metazoa > Chordata > Actinopteri > Salmoniformes > Salmonidae > Oncorhynchus > Oncorhynchus keta. The sequence continues at coordinate 53,847 of NW_026290643.1, forward strand.
ACGCACTTTTAAATCGATGGTAATTGGCTCAATGACTGGAAGTCTATGGGAACAGCTAGCATGTCATTGCGTTACTGCTAGTAGCAATGCACCCCCCGCTACCCTTGCCACCAGGGAAATCCTGCGGGAAACACTGGACAGTGTCTGTGATTTGTCATTTCACACAATAATGTTATGGGTTCAGATATGGCTTAGAACTGCACACTCTGCAGAGGCAGTATTTCCTACAGCCGCTGTGTTTTTACATCTAACCATCTGAGACTCAAATGGTCAAAACTGGAGCAAATGAAGGTTAATTGCAGACAACTCTGTAAAGGTGTGACTGACATGCTCTCATGTAAATAGCTTGTTGTCTCTTGTATATGATGTTATAGCTCCTATGTTGTGTCTCGTATGTGTGATGTCACAGGAAAGCAACGAGCAGTGGCACACGCAGTGCAGGCAGGACCACAGCGTCAGCGGGCGGCACAGGGGGCATGTGGCGCTTCTACACTGAGGACTCACCAGGACTCAAAGTGTGAGTGTGTACACACGCACGCACACACACAGGCTCTAGGATTCCTTCAAATACACACACACACACATGTATCTCACACACACAACCATACACACTCACAAAGGCTCCAGGATTCCTTCAAATCTACACACATGTATCTCACACACAGAGTAGGTATGTACAGTGTTTATGAGGAAGAGCATGAATGTTTAATGGCAGTAAATGAGACTTGGGGGACTGAGGCTAAATGCTGATCAGACCCCAGGGTGTGTATGTTCCTGGAGCCCCCTGTCCCCTTACAGACACCGTGAGTTCAGCTCCATACTGTTCCTTAACACTGAACACTCCAGCTTTCTGAGTCTGGCTGCTGTCTGACGCTCGGGCCGCTGTTCTATGCCTCCTGGTCATGGTTCTAGACTGAGACCACTACTGACAACGGTTAGAGATCTCCTCTACTCCACACAGTTCCAGTTCTGCTGTAGTTACTGAGGGTGTTGCTCCTGTAGTCCAGGACAGATGTGTGTGTGTGTGTGTGTGTGTGTGTGTGTGTGTGTGTGTTGAACGCTGGTCTCAGCTTCATTAAGATCTACTCAGAAAGGTCAAGTCAATTACAGCCTTCAGAGAGGAGGGGGGGGGGGTTGGTATGGTAACACTCTCTCCCCCCACCCTTCCACTTCAGGGATGGCGCACCGCCTTCTCATCAAATCCTCATCAATGAATGCAGAAACACAATAGGACCACATCTCTACTGCCTCCCAGGCAATGTTTCCCCTAGAATTGATCTAGATGGGGTGTAGAGGCACCCACATCTGCCAGAATGGAGATTTTCAATGAAAGCATAATGCTAGGAGAAACACTGGTCCCAGTTCAATGGTGGTAATTAAGCAATAAGCCACGAGGGGGTGTGGATCATGGCCAATATACTGTGGCTAAGGGCTGTTCTGATCCCCAACGCTGAGTGCCTGGACACCGCCCTTAGCCATGATATATTGCCCATATAGCACAAACCCGGGGTGCCTTACTGCTATTATAAACTGGTTACCATTGTCATTAAAGCAGTAAAAATAAAAGTTTTGTCAAACCTGTGGTATTTTTTGAACCTTTATTTAACTAGGCAAGTCAGTTAAGAACACCTTTTTATTTTCAATGACTGCCTGTTCAGGGGCAGAACAACAGATTTGTCAGCTCGGGGATTTGAACTTGCAACCTTTCGGTTACTAGTCCAACGCTCTAACCACATGGCTACGTTCTGATACGCCACGGCTGTCAGCCAATCAGTGTTCAGGGCTCGAACCACCCAGTTTATAAGGCTGGTTGGAGCTCAAAAAGAGCTCCATATGAACCACCTGTCTGACTTTTGGCTACTTTAAGTCAAATCAAATTGCCGCCGTCCAATTGTCCAGGATAAGAAAACATCCCATTACGAAATAATGCTTTTTAGTCTATTTATTGATGTAAAACCAGTCGATGGAAATACATTTGACTCGTTATGCTTATCAGTCTATAGGTTCATTTGCATAATTTAGTTGAATAAAATTGGAGCTTGCGTGTACAGTATGTATATATATTCATTGTCCTTATCACGCGTGTAGGCTTACAGTATACTGACAGCCTTTATCACGCGTGTAGGCTTACAGTATACTGACAGCCTTTATCACGCGTGTAGGCTTACAGTATACTGACAGCCTTTATCACGCGTGTAGGCTTACAGTATACTGACAGCCTTTCACGTGTGTAGGCTTACAGTATACTGACAGCCTTTATCACGCGTGTAGGCTTACAGTATACTGACAGCCTTTATCACGCGTGTAGGCTTACAGTATACTGACAGCCTTTATCACGCGTGTAGGCTTACAGTATACTGACGGCCTTTATCACGCATACAGGCTTACAGTATACTGACAGCCTTTATCACGCGTGTAGGCTTACAGTATACTGACGGCCTTTATCGCGCATACAGGCTTACAGTATACTGACGGCCTTTATCGCGCATACAGGCTTACAGTATACTGACGGCCTTTATCGCGCATACAGGCTTACAGTATACTGACGGCCTTTATCACGCGTGTAGGCTTACAGTATACTGACAGCCTTTGTCACGTGTGTAGGCTTACAGTATACTGACAGCCTTTATCACGCGTGTAGGCTTACAGTATACTGACGGCCTTTATCGCGCATACAGGCTTACAGTATACTGACGGCCTTTATCGCGCATACAGGCTTACAGTATACTGACGGCCTTTATCGCGCATACAGGCTTACAGTATACTGACGGCCTTTATCGCGCATACAGGCTTACAGTATACTGACGGCCTTTATCACGCATACAGGCTTACAGTATACTGACGGCCTTTATCGCGCATACAGGCTTACAGTATACTGACTGCCTTTATCGCGCATACAGGCTTACAGTATACTGACGGCCTTTATCGCAGGCAGTATACAGGCTTACAGTATACTGACGGCCTTTATCGCGCATACAGGCTTACAGTATACTGACGGCCTTTATATACAGGCTTACAGTATACTGACGGCCTTTATCGCGCATACAGGCTTACAGTATACTGACGGCCTTTATCGCGCATACAGGCTTACAGTATACTGACGGCCTTTATCGCGCATACGGGCTTACAGTATACTGACGGCCTTTATCGCGCATACGGGCTTACAGTATACTGACGGCCTTTATCACGCATACGGGCTTACAGTATACTGACAGCCTTTGAGGGTCAGATCTGTCAGTGAGAGCTGCTGCAGCATCTCAAACAGTAAATGCGTAGTCAACGGGAGGCTTCATCAGCACATCACACACCACTTTGCAATGAGCTGGAGACAGTAAGCATTTTGAAAACATTTACTTCATTGTTTGAAACCTGAACGTTTTAATACATATGAGGTATGTTTTACCTTGCTTCAAAGTAGCCTAGTCAACATCAGACCATATCTGTGGAGGCAATTCCTTTATATCAACTTACTTTCATTGTCCAGTAGGCAAAGACACAATCCAAGTCATATTATCAACCCATGTAGTTGTTACATATTACATCTCCCCTCTTTCTACATCTCTACCAGATATTTTCATCTGTTACATGAAAACGCTTGCGTTTGACAGTGGTGTTCTCATGCTAACTGCGTTATGGAATGAACATTTGTGCGTCGCCTACTGCCTTGTGCCTATGTCGACTGGTTGTAGCCTATGTCGACTGGTTGTATGAATTTGAGATCTATCTTTCCACAACTGTCTGGAAGAGTCTGTGTTTCTCGACACGCTGACCAATAGAATGGGTAAACTAATAGATTGACAGGCTAGTGATGTTGCTGTTTGTTACTCGTCTTGTTGTCTGAGGAAAGTCTGTGGACAGTTATTCTAACATCTTCAATGTGCACATAACAATTTGGTAAGAAGGACCGCACGTTGTTGCGTGTTCTGTTAATATGAATGAGCATATTTTAAATGTGATTCCAGTCATTCTGAGCACTGTGGGTGGACACCTTTTAATCCTGTTACTCACCCAATGCATATGGGTCCAGTAGATTTCACATGCTCTCGGTCAAATGTCCGGAGCCACGTTTTCCTAATGGAAACCCAGTACAACACTAAGCCCCAGGCTACTTCTCTCTCCTGCTCTCACTATATATACAAAAGTATGTGGACACCCCTTCAAATTAGGGGATTTGTCCAGCACACAGCCATGCTATCATAGACAAACATTGGCAGTAGATCGGCCTTACTGAAGAGCTCAGTGACTTTCAACGTGGCACCGTCATAGGATGCCACCTTTCCAACAAGTCAGTTTGTCAAATTTCTGCCCTGCTAGAGCTGCCCCGGTCAACTAAGTGCTGTTACTATGAAGTGGAAATGTCTAGGAGCAACAACGGCTCAGCAGCGAAGTGGTAGGCCACATAAGCTCACAGAACGGGACAGCCGAGTGCTGAACCTCTTGCAACCCTCACTACCGAGTTCTAAACTTCCTTTGGAAGCAACGTCAGCACAATAACTGTTTTTCGAGAGCATTGTGAAATGGGTTTCCATGGCCGAGTAGCCCCACACAAGCCTAAGATCACCATGCGCTATGCCATGGTGATGAATCACGCTTCACCATCTGGCAGTCCAACGGACGAAATCTGGGTTTGGCGGATGCCAGGAGAATGCTACCTGCCCGAATGAATGGTTCCAACTGTAAGGTTTGGTGGTGGTGGAGGAGGAATAATGGTCTCAGGCTGTTTTGCATGGTTTGGGCTATGTCTCTTCGTTCCAGAGAAGGGAAGTCTTCATGCTACAATGACGTTCTAGACGATTCTGTGCTTCCAACTTTGTGGCAACAGTTTGAGGAAGGCACTTTCCTGTTTCAGCATGATCATAACCCCATGCACAAAGTGAGGTAGATACAAAAATTATTTGTCAAGATCAGTGTGGAAGAACTTGACTGGCTTGCACAGAGCCCTGACCTCAACCCCATCGAACTTCATTGGGATGAATTGGAACACCTATTGCAAGCCAGGCCTAATCAACCAACATCATTGCCTGACCTGAATGGAAGCAAGTTCCCACAGTAATGTTCTGGTGGAAAGCCTTCCCAGAAGAGTGGAGGCTGTTATAGCATCGAAGGAAGCGACCAACTCTTAATTTTCATGATACTAAGATGAGATGTTTGATGAAAAGGTGTCCACATACTTTTGGTCATCTAGTGTATAGCTCCACAAGTGCATACTGGAGGGCCCTCAAACTCAACTCTGGACCTGGAAGCCAGTTCCACTGCTTTGTGTCATTGTTCCCCTCTAGTCAGGGACTGATTTAGACCTGGCACACCAGGTGTGTGTAATTAATGATCAGGTAGAACAGAAGCAGCAGACTCTGTACCTCGTAGGGTGAGTTGAACATCACTGCTGTAGGGGATTGGGCCAGTTTGGGATTGTGCCACTGTTTTCTGTGTCTGTATGCATAGTAACCTATGTCTCTCCTCAGTGTATGGGTGGTAACCTGTGTTGTCTCTCCTCAGTGTATGGGTGATAACCTGCGTGTGTCTCTCCTCAGTGTATGGGTGATAACCTGCGTGTGTCTCTCCTCAGTGTATGGGTGATAACCTGTGTGTCTCTCCTCAGTGTATGGGTGATAACCTGCATGTGTCTCTCCTCTGTGTATGGGTGGTAACCTGCATGTGTCTCTCCTCAGTGTATGGGTGATAACCTGCGTGTGTCTCTCCTCAGTGTATGGGTGATAACCCGTGTGTCTCTCCTCAGTGTATGGGTGATAACCTGCGTGTGTGTCTCCTCAGTGTATGGGTGGTAACCTGCGTGTGTGTCTCCTCAGTGTATGGGTGGTAACCTGCGTGTGTGTCTCCTCAGTGTATGGGTGGTAACCTGTGTGTGTATGGGTGGTAACCTGTGTGTGGTCTCTCCTCAGAGGTCCAGTACCAGTGCTGGTGATGAGTTTGCTGTTCATCGCGTCGGTCTTCATGCTGCACATCTGGGGGAAGTACACCCGCTCCTAAACCCCGCCCCATGACCCTTCACCCTCAACCCCTGACCCTGCGGCGCAGCTTCTTAACACATCAGACCTGGACCAAACAACCAACCAACCAACCTGAATCCCCAACAACACTACTCGCCTGTCCCGGCGGGTGGTACAGACCCAATCTGTCTGGTGTTCTCTTAGAGCAGGGCAGCAGTCTAGTGTCCAACTCAAACTGAACTGCAGACCACCAGTGTGTTGACCTTGAGCATAGATCATCTAGGACTGAATCCTGACATGAGACTCATCTCCTACTGGCTGCTGTAGGTCCTGTTGATGACAATGGGTGATGCCTCTCCAGTAAGGATCAGGCACCTAGTCCCCTCATCAGGATGTCAGTAAGCATCTATATATTTCAGCCTGAATTGGAACCTGTAGATGTTTTGTTAACATCATTTGGACAACATGTTTATTGTGATATTGTACAATAAATGAACTCAAACAGAATGTGTTGTGTGTTGGATGTCCATATTAGCATTTACACTCTGTAAAACTGCTTCATGCAAATTCATGATCCTTGAGTGCCTCTCGGGACACCTCGTCTGCTGCCAATCATGGTCTTTAGTGTCTGTATGTGGGTTTCCCATTGCACTGTATTAGACCATGTCCCAGAGCTCATGTACTGTACACTGCCTTTGGCAAAGTGTAGCTAATTTAGTGTGGATCAATCAATGTCCGTACTGGACAATTACATGGCACCGTATACCTTGTGTGTATATACAGTATGGACCAAGGGAGTGGTTAGGTTTTATAGACCTCTTTAATGTTAGATTTCTATTGAAATGAGCTACTAATTCAAGCGTTACCCATGGCACGGTATGTGTATGTGACAGGTGTGTAGGTTTCCTGCCAGGTACAGGCTGTATCAGGTATGTTCAGGAGAGCACCAGCCTTTTTCAAACCGCTCCTCAGGAACCCCCAGACATTTCACCATTTTGTTGTAGCCCTGAACTCGCACACCTCATTCAGTTAGTCAAGGGCTTGATGATTAGTTGACTCCGCTGTGCTAGCTCTGGAACAGTTCAAGGTATGGAAAGGCTGGGGGTCCCTGAGGAGGAGTTTGACAAGGCTTGTCTTACACCAGGGCTTCCCAAACTCGGTCCTGGGGTGTCCCCTGGGTGAATGTTTTAGTTTTTTCCCAGGCACTACACAGCTGACTCAAATAACCAACTCATCAAGCTTTGATTATTTGAATCTGCTGTGTAGCGCTTGGGAAAAAAATAAGGACCTAGTTTGGGAAACCTTTTCCTCGACCGCATTAGAATAGCATCATCCTAAGGGGAGAGCAAAGGAATCACTCTCTCACACACACACACACACACAGGAAAATAGGATATACTGTAGGTCACTGTATAGTAACAATATAATAGCCATAAGCTAAGACTGGCTGACCATAAATGATGTGATAAATTCAAAGCGCTGTACAGTACATTCCATTACATCTGACTTTATTACAGTGGTGAAGAACCCTTCATCCTCCTCTACCTCTATTTCTCTGGGAGGACAGGCTCATACTAATACATGGAATGGTATTGACACACATTTGTATTTGATACCATTTTCTTCACTTAATTTCAGTCATTCTTATGAGCCGTCCTCCCCTCACCAGCCTCCTGTGGAGACGAGAATAAACATAATATGCTATTTAGAAGACGTTGTTCTCCAAAGATGTGCATTTAATTAGTTTATTTTACATACGGATGGACCCGGTTATCAAACCCACTATCCTGGCTTTGGAAGTGCCTTGCTCTACCAAATGATCTGCAGAGAACTACACAGGAGAGAGAAATATAAAGTGACTGATCTCCTCACTTTGGTTCCTGTCATCCTCTCCTCACTTTGGTTCCTGTCATCCTCTCCTCTTCTCTTTGGTTCCTGTCATCCTCTCCTCTCTTTGGTTCCTGTCATCCTCTCCTCTCTTTGGTTCCTGTCATCCTCTCTTCTCTTTGGTTCCTGTCATCCTCTCCTCTCTTTGATTCCTGTCATCCTCTCTTCTCTTTGATTCCTGTCATCCTCTCCTCTCTTTGGTTCCTGTCATCCTCTCCTCTCTTTGGTTCCTGTCATCCTCTCCTCTTCTCTTTGGTTCTCTTTGTTCCTGTCATCCTCTCCTCTTCTCTTTGGTTCCTGTCATCTCTCTTTGGTTCATCCTCTCTCACTTTGGTTTGTCATCCTCTCCTCTTCTCTTTGGTTCCTGTCATCCTCTCCTCTCTTTGGTTTGTCATCCTCTCCTCTCTTTGGTTCCTGTCATCCTCTCCTCTTCTCTTGGTTCCTGTCATCCTCTCTTCTCTTTGGTTCCTGTCATCCTCTCTCTCTTTGATTCCTGTCATCCTCTCTTCTCTTTGGTTCCTGTCATCCTCTCTTCTCTTTGGTTCCTGTCATCCTCTCTTCTCTTCGGTTCCTGTCATCCTCTCCTCTCTCTTCTCTTTGGTTCCTGTCATCTCCTCTCTTTGGTTCCTGTCATCCTCTCCTCTCTTCTCTTTGGTTCCTGTCATCCTCTCTTCTCTTCGGTTCCTGTCATCCTCTCCTCTCTCTTCTCTTTGGTTCCTGTCATCTCTCCTCTCTCTTCTGTTTGGTTCCTGTCACCTCTCCTCTCTCTCCTCTTTGGTTCCTGTCATCCTCTCCTCTCTTCTCTTTGGTTCCTGTCATCCTCTCCTCTCTTCCCTTTGGTTCCTGTCATCCTCTCCTCTCTCTTCTCTTGGTTCCTGTCATCCTCTCCTCTCTCTCCTCTTTGGTTCCTGTCATCCTCTCCTCTCTCTTCTCTTTGGTTCCTGTCATCCTCTCCTCTCTCTTCTCTTTGGTTCCTGTCACCTCTCCTCTCTCTCCTCTTTGGTTCCTGTCACCTCTCCTCTCTCTTCTCTTTGGTTCCTGTCATCCTCTCCTCTCTTCCCTTTGGTTCCTGTCATCCTCTCCTCTCTCTTCTCTTTGGTTCCTGACATCCTCTCCTCTCTCTCCTCTTTGGTTCCTGTCATCCTCTCCTCTCTCTTCCCTTTGGTTCCTGTCATCCTCTCCTCTCTCTTCTCTTTGGTTCCTGACATCCTCTCCTCTCTCTTCTCTTTGGTTCCTGTCATCCTCTCCTCTCTCTCCTCTTTGGTTCCTGTCATCCTCTCCTCTCTCTTCTCTTTGGTTCCTGTCATCCTCTCCTCTCTCTCCTCTTTGGTTCCTGACATCCTCTCCTCTCTCTTCTCTTTGGTTCCTGTCATCCTCTCCTCTCTCTTCTCTTTGGTTCCTGTCATCCTCTCCTCTCTCTTCCCTTTGGTTCCTGTCATCCTCTCCTCTCTCTTCTCTTTGGTTCCTGACATCCTCTCCTCTCTCTTCTCTTTGGTTCCTGTCATCCTCTCCTCTCTCTTCTCTTTGGTTCCTGTCATCCTCTCCTCTCTCTTCTCTTTGGTTCCTGTCACCTCTCCTCTCTCTCCTCTTTGGTTCCTGTCACCTCTCCTCTCTCTTCTCTTTGGTTCCTGTCATCCTCTCCTCTCTCTTCTCTTTGGTTCCTGTCATCCTCTCCTCTCTCTTCTCTTTGGTTCCTGTCATCCTCTCCTCTCTCTTCTCTTTGGTTCCTGTCATCCTCTCCTCTCTTCCCTTTGGTTCCTGTCATCCTCTCCTCTCTCTTCTCTTAGGTTCCTGACATCCTCTCCTCTCTCTCCTCTTTGGTTCCTGTCATCCTCTCCTCTCTTCTCTTTGGTTCCTGTCATCCTCTCCTCTCTTCTCTTTGGTTTCTGTCATCCTCTCCTCTCTCTTCTCTTTGGTTCCTGTCATCCTCTCCTCTCTTCCCTTTGGTTCCTGTCATCCTCTCCTCTCTCTTCTCTTTGGTTCCTGTCATCCTCTCTCTCTTCGGTTCCTGTCATCCTCTCCTCTCTCTTCTCTTTGGTTCCTGTCATCCTCTCCTCTCTCTTCTCTTTGGTTCCTGTCATCCTCTCCTCTCTCTTCTTTGGTTCCTGTCATCCTCTCCTCTCTCTCCTCTTTGGTTCCTGTCATCCTCTCCTCTCTCTTCTCTTTGGTTCCTGTCATCCTCTCCTCTCTCTCCTCTTTGGTTCCTGTCATCCTCTCCTCTCTCTTCTCTTTGGTTCCTGTCATCCTCTCCTCTCTCTTCTCTTTGGTTCCTGTCATCCTCTCCTCTCTTCCCTTTGGTTCCTGTCATCCTCTCCTCTCTCTTCTCTTAGGTTCCTGACATCCTCTCCTCTCTCTCCTCTTTGGTTCCTGTCATCCTCTCCTCTCTCTTCTCTTTGGTTCCTGTCATCCTCTCCTCTCTTCTCTTTGGTTCCTGTCACCTCTCCTCTCTCTTCTCTTTGGTTCCTGTCATCCTCTCCTCTCTCTTCTCTTTGGTTCCTGTCATCCTCTCCTCTCTCTTCTCTTTGGTTCCTGTCATCCTCTCCTCTCTCTTCTCTTTGGTTTCTGTCATCCTCTCCTCTCTCTTCTCTTTGGTTCCTGTCATCCTCTCTCTCTTCGGTTCCTGTCATCCTCTCCTCTCTCTTCTCTTTGGTTCCTGTCACCTCTCCTCTCTCTTCTCTTTGGTTCCTGTCATCCTCTCCTCTCTCTCCTCTTTGTTCCTGTTCCTCTTTGGTTCCTGTCACCTCTCCTCTCTCTCCTCTTTGGTTCCTGTCACCTCTCCTCTCTCTTCTCTTTGGTTCCTGTCATCCTCTCCTCTCTCTCCTCTTTGGTTCCTGTCACCTCTCCTCTCTCTCCTCTTTGGTTCCTGTCACCTCTCCTCTCTCTTCTCTTTGGTTCCTGTCATCCTCTCCTCTCTCTTCTCTTTGGTTCCTGTCATCCTCTCCTCTCTCTTCTCTTTGGTTCCTGTCATCCTCTCCTCTCTTCTCTTTGGTTCCTGTCATCCTCTCCTCTCTCTTCTCTTTGGTTCCTGTCATCCTCTCCTCTCTCTCTCTTTGGTTCCTGTCATCCTCTCCTCTCTTCTCTTTGGTTCCTGTCATCCTCTCCTCTCTCTTCTCTTTGGTTCCTGTCATCCTCTCCTCTCTCTTCTCTTTGGTTCCTCTCTCTCTCTCCTCTTTGGTTCCTCTCCTCTCTCTCCTCTTTGGTTCCTGTCATCCTCTCCTTTCTCTTCTCTTTGGTTCCTGTCACCTCTCCTCTCTCTCCTCTTTGGTTCCTGTCACCTCTCCTCTCTCTCCTCTTTGGTTCCTGTCACCTCTCCTCTCTCCTCTCTTTGGTTCCTGTCACCTCTCCTCTCTCCTCTTTGCTTCCTGTCATCCTCTCCTCTCTCTTCTCTTTGGTTCCTGTCACCTCTCCTCTCTCTCCTCTTTGCTTCCTGTCATCCTCTCCTCTCTTCTCTTTGGTTCCTGTCATCCTCTCCTCTCTTCTCTTTGATTCCTGTCATCCTCTCTCTTCTCTTTGGTTCCTGTCATCCTCTCCTCTCTTCTCTTTGGTTCCTGTCATCCTCTCTCTTCTCTTTGGTTCCTGTCATCCTCTCCTCTCTTCTCTTTGCTTCCTGTCATCCTCTCCTCTCTTCTCTTTGCTTCCTGTCATCCTCTCTTCTCTTTGGTCCCTGTCATCCTCTCTTCTCTTTGGTTCCTCTCATCTCCTCTCTCTTCTCTTTGGTTCCTCTCATCTCCTCTCTCTTCTCTTTGGTTCCTCTCATCTTCTCTCTCTTCTCTTTGCTTCCTCTCATCTCCTCTCTCTTCTCTTTGCTTCCTGTCATCCTCTCTTCTCTTTGGTCCCTGTCATCCTCTCTTCTCTTTGTTCCTCTCATCTCCTCTCTCTTCTCTTTGGTTCCTCTCATCTTCTCTCTCTTCTCTTTGCTTCCTCTCATCTTCTCTCTCTTCTCTTTGCTTCCTCTCATCTCCTCTCTCTTCTCTTCCTCTCATCTCCTCTCTCTTCTCTTTGGTTCCTCTCATCTCCTCTCTCTTCTCTTTGCTTCCTCTCATCTCCTCTCTCTTCTCTTTGCTTCCTCTCATCTTCTCTCTCTTCTCTTTGCCTCCTCATCTCCCATCTCTTCTCTTTGGTTCCTCTCCCCTTCTCTCGTCTTTGTATTTGATACCATTCCACCTATTATGCTTTAGCCATTATCACAAGCTCCTTGTCCCCAATTAAGTTCCACCAACCTCCTGTGGTGGCTTCATACACACGGTATATATTCGCACTGAATAGGATGCTGTCTACCAACTCAAAGCTGTGAGATCTGTTGCTCTTTGCTCGAGACACTAATACTAACTGAACAGAAAGACCGTGAGGACCACTCACTCCTAGAACAAAGACCACTCAACTCTCCAGGCACGCCAAGACCATGCACTCACACAAAAAGACAGCTCACTGCCTCACACATAGACCACTTACCACTAGGATCGCTGAAACCACTCGTAGTACTATTTGTTGTGTGCAAGACAGATGGTACATCTGCTCTGCCTGCTGCAGTGACATTATCAGCCTGAAGGGGGTGCTCCAGACTACTGTGTGAACCTCAGTCACTGTGGAGGGAGACAAGAAGCCATCTCTCTGCTCCTCACAGAGCTCTACTACTGTAGAAGTCTTGCCACCAGGCACACACTGGTTGAATCAACATTGTTTACACGTTGAACTAACATGTAATCAACACTCAATTGAGTCTATTTAGAGTCAAACATCCCATATTGCATTCCTGCTAATAACTTCTCATAAACAAGCTTCTCACTCGTCTGAAGACTGGACTTTTGCCAGTTTATTCTGTCTCTCATTGCATCCTCCCTGTAATTGCCACGAGTAACTGACTGCATTTGACTAGAGCTTTTGATACATATGAACAAGATGAAGTGACACTGTATGGCTGTTTCTCTGTGTCGACCTCTCTGTTCAGTTACACTTCTGGAGTTCTGAGCACAGCATTCCCTGGATGACAATGGTAGAAAAGCATTCCCTGGATGACCATGGGAGAAAAGCATTCCCTGGATGACCATGGTAGAAAAGCATTCCCTGGATGACCATGGGAGAAAAGCATTCCCTGGATGACCATGGGAGAAAAGCATTCCCTGGATGACCATGGTAGAAAAGCATTCCCTGGATGACCATGGTAGAAAAGCATTCCCTGGATGACCATGGGAGAAAAGCATTCCCTGGATGACCATGGTAGAAAAGCATTCCCTGGATGACCATGGTAGAAAAGCATTCCCTGGATGACCATGGTAGAAAAGCATTCCCTGGATGACCATGGGAGAAAAGCATTCCCTGGATGACCATGGTAGAAAAGCATTCCCTGGATGACCATGGTAGAAAAGCATTCCCTGGATGACCATGGGAGAAAAGCATTCCCTGGATGACCATGGGAGAAAAGCATTCCCTGGATGACCATGGGAGAAAAGCATTCCCTGGATGACCATGGGAGAAAAGCATTCCCTGGATGACCATGGGAGAAAAGCATTCCCTGGATGACCATGGTAGAAAAGCATTCCCTGGATGACCATGGGAGAAAAGCATTCCCTGGATGACCATCGGAGAAAAGCATTCCCTGGATGACCATGGGAGAAAAGCATTCCCTGGATGACCATGGTAGAAAAGCATTCCCTGGATGACCATGGGAGAAAAGCATTCCCTGGATGACCATGGTAGAAAAGCATTCCCTGGATGACCATGGTAGAAAAGCATTCCCTGGATGACCATGGGAGAAAAGCATTCCCTGGATGACCATGGGAGAAAAGCATTCCCTGGATGACCATGGGAGAAAAGCATTCCCTGGATGACCATGGGAGAAAAGCATTCCCTGGATGACCATGGTAGAAAAGCATTCCCTGGATGACCATGGGAGAAAAGCATTCCCTGGATGACCATGGAGAAAAGCATTCCCTGGATGACCATGGGAGAAAAGCCATTCCCTGGATGACCATGGAGAAAAGCATTCCCTGGATGACCATGGGAGAAAAGCATTCCCTGGATGACCATGGGAGAAAAGCATTCCCTGGATGACCATGGGAGAAAAGCATTCCCTGGATGACCATGGTAGAAAAGCATTCCCTGGATGACCATGGTAGAAAAGCATTCCCTGGATGACCATGGGAGAAAAGCATTCCCTGGAAGCATTCCCTGGATGACCATGGGAGAAAAGCATTCCCTGGATGACCATGGTAGAAAAGCATTCCCGGATGACCATGGGAGAAAAACATTCCCTGGATGACCATGGTAGAAAAGCATTCCCTGGATGACCATGGTAGAAAGGACAAACTTGTCAGTAATAGTGTAGAGTGGTGCTACAAACCTGTTTATCATGAATTACTTTTCTCATGAGTGAGGTTTAACTATGCACATGTTTCACTTTTGAGTGTTTTCATATTTTGAATTGTTGGCACGTGTGACAATTCTGCACTTGACAATCGATTGATCGGAATTCTCACACGTGCCAATCATTCAAAATATAAAAACAGTTGTCATGTACACACTAGTTGTCCAGCTTGCAGTCCTCTTGTAGCTGCCACTGAAGATGACACTGATGTGTGTGTGTTTCTGCCAGCCTGAATGCGGGTTCCTTGTGTTTAGTGTAGCATCTGAATGCTGTTCATTAATTCATCCTGTCAACCGACTCCAGTTTCACATGAGCTCCCAGAGTTCGTGGCAAATCCCGGCACCGTCCTTACGCACACGCACACGCACGCACACACACACACACACACACACACACACACACACACACACACACACACACACACACACACACACACACACACACACACACACACACACACACACACACACACACACACACACACACACACACACACACACACACACACACACACACACACACACACACACACACACACACACACACACACACACAGTGGCCCAAAACGGCACCATGCCAGAACTACTCAACAGAGCGATTAAATATGGAACAAACACCGACGCTCCCACAGCGTTACAACACCCAAACACGGCCGTCAACATGTGGAGCTCAGAACTCTCTGTGCGTCTGTATAGACCTCTTTCATTGTGGACCTCTTTCATTGTGTGTGCACGTGTTGGTGTGCATGCACCCACACGCGTGTGCGTATCCATGGGGACCCATGCCACAAAGTAGGACTGAGAGCCAAGGTTTATTGTTGGTTGGTTTTTTAAATTTTATTTTATTTCACTTTAACCAGGTAGGCTAGTTGAGAACACGTTCTCATTTGCAACTGCGACCTGGCCAAGATAAAGCATAGCAGTGTGAACAGACAACACAGAGTTACACATGGAGTAAACAATTAACAAGTCAATAACACAGTAGAAAAAAAGGGGAGTCTATATACAATGTGTGCAAAAGGCATGAGGAGGTACCCAACTCCATAGCTAAAGGTATTTGTAGTCAATTATGTAGGAATACTCTATAGCTAAAGGTATTTGTAGTTGAGTATTCAGGTAGACTCTATACCTAAAGGTATTTGTAGTCGAGTATTCAGGTAGACTCTATACCTAAAGGTGTTTGTAGTCGAGTATTCAGGTAGACTCTATACCTAAAGGTATTTGTAGTCGAGTATTCAGGTAGACTCTATACCTAAAGGTATTTGTAGTCAGGTATTCAGGTAGACTATACCTAAAGGTATTTGTAGTCGAGTATTCAGGTAGACTATACCTAAAGGTATTTGTAGTTGAGTATTCAGGTAGACTCTATACCTAAAGGTATTTGTAGTCGAGTATTCAGGTAGACTCTATACCTAAAGGTATTTGTAGTCGAGTATTCAGGTAGACTCTATACCTAAAGGTATTTGTAGTCGAGTATTCAGGTAGACTCTATACCTAAAGGTGTTTGTAGTCGAGTATTCAGGTAGACTCTATACCTAAAGGTATTTGTAGTCGAGTATTCAGGTAGACTCTATACCTAAAGGTATTTGTAGTCGAGTATTCAGGTAGACTCTATACCTAAAGGTGTTTGTAGTCGAGTATTCAGGTAGACTCTATACCTAAAGGTATTTGTAGTCGAGTATTCAGGTAGACTCTATACCTAAAGGTATTTGTAGTCGAGTATTCAGGTAGACTCTATACCTAAAGGTATTTGTAGTCGAGTATTCAGGTAGACTATACCTAAAGGTATTTGTAGTCGAGTATTCAGGTAGACTCTATACCTAAAGGTATTTGTAGTCGAGTATTCAGGTAGACTCTATACCTAAAGGTATTTGTAGTCGAGTATTCAGGTAGACTCTATACCTAAAGGTATTTGTAGTCAGGTATTCAGGTAGACTATACCTAAAGGTATTTGTAGTCGAGTATTCAGGTAGACTCTATACCTAAAGGTATTTGTAGTCGAGTATTCAGGTAGACTCTATACCTAAAGGTATTTGTAGTCGAGTATTCAGGTAGACTCTATACCTAAAGGTATTTGTAGTCGAGTATTCAGGTAGACTCTATACCTAGAGGTATTTGTAGTCAGGTATTCAGGTAGACTATACCTAAAGGTATTTGTAGTCGAGTATTCAGGTAGACTATACCTAAAGGTATTTGTAGTTGAGTATTCAGGTAGACTATACCTAAAGGTATTTGTAGTCGAGTATTCAGGTAGACTCTATACCTAAAGGTATTTGTAGTCGAGTATTCAGGTAGACTATACCTAAAGGTATTTGTAGTCGAGTATTCAGGTAGACTCTATACCTAAAGGTATTTGTAGTCGAGTATTCAGGTAGACTATACCTAAAGGTATTTGTAGTCGAGTATTCAGGTAGACTCTATACCTAAAGGTGTTTGTAGTCGAGTATTCAGGTAGACTCTATACCTAAAGGTATTTGTAGTTGAGTATTCAGGTAGACTCTATACCTAAAGGTATTTGTAGTTGAGTATTCAGGTAGACTCTATACCTAAAGGTATTTGTATTCGAGTATTCAGGTAGACTCTATACCTAAAGGTATTTGTAGTCGAGTATTCAGGTAGACTCTATACCTAAAGGTATTTGTAGTCGAGTATTCAGGTAGACTCTATACCTAAAGGTATTTGTAGTTGAGTATTCAGGTAGACTCTATACCTAAAAGTATTTGTAGTCGAGTATTCAGGTAGACTCTATACCTAAAGGTGTTTGTAGTCGAGTATTCAGGTAGACTCTATACCTAAAGGTGTTTGTAGTCGAATATTCAGGTAGACTATACCTAAAGGTGTTTGTAGTCGAATATTCAGGTAGACTCTATACCTAAAGGTGTTTGTAGTCGAGTATTCAGGTAGACTCTATACCTAAAGGTATGTGTTATCAGGTATTCAGGAAGACTCTATACCTAAAGGTATTTGTAGTCAGGTATTCAGGAAGACTCTATACCTAAAGGTATTTGTAGTCAGGTATTCAGGTAGACTCTATACCTAAAGGTATTTGTAGTCAGGTATTCAGGTAGACTCTATACCTAAAGGTATTTGTAGGTATTCAGGTAGACTATACCTAAAGGTATTTGTAGTCAGGTATTCAGGTAGACTCTATACCTAAAGGTATTTGTAGTCAGGTATTCAGGTAGACTCTATACCTAAAGGTATTTGTAGGTATTCAGGTAGACTATACCTAAAGGTATTTGTAGTCAGGTATTCAGGTAGACTCTATACCTAAAGGTATTTGTAGTCAGGTATTCAGGAAGACTCTATACCTAAAGGTATTTGTAGTCAGGTATTCAGGAAGACTCTATACCTGTAGGTATTCAGGTAGACTATACCTAAAGGTATTTGTAGTCAGGTATTCAGGTAGACTCTATACCTAAAGGTATTTGTAGTCAGGTATTCAGGTAGACTCTATACCTAAAGGTATTTGTAGGTATTCAGGTAGACTATACCTAAAGGTATTTGTAGTCAGGTATTCAGGTAGACTCTATACCTAAAGGTATTTGTAGTCAGGTATTCAGGTAGACTCCAATGTACATTTTTATATAATTGTTTTACTCTTTAGCTGAGATTATTAAATGGTCTGAATATGATTGAGTTAAACAAAAAATATAGAGAGAGAAGGCAGGTTTCCTCTTCCTTTCTTGTTATTTCTCGCTGTCTGTGATAGGGGACCGTCCCTAAGAAACACACACAACATACACACAAGACACACGATGGAGGTAAGTTGTAAATAGGTCAGATGGGTTTTCTATCCTGTGTGACACACACTGCCTCTGTGGTCTCCACATGGGGAATACATGCTGTCGAAGACTTGCCGTTTCTACCCTAACACACACACACACACACACACACACACACACACACACACACACACACACACACACACACACACACACACACACACACACACACACACACACACACACACACACACATACGCATCCCTGCCCAGAGCTGTTCCACAGGGCATACACGCAGACGCACCCTCCCCCAGCCCTGGGGATTCCCAACGCACCAATAGAAAAACAGACACAGTGGAGATGAGGGGATCTGTACCAGTTATTCCATCAGACAGGAGCAGGAAAACCTGAGACATTATTTCACCACTTGTGTGTGTGTGTCACTAACCCTGTGTATGTGTGTGTGTGTGCCACTAACCCTGTGTGTGTGTGCCACTAACCCTGTGTATGTGTGTGTGTGTGCCACTAACCCTGTGTGTGTGTGTGTGTGTGTGTGTGTGTGTGTGTGTGTGTGTGTGTGTGTGTGTGTGTGTCACTAACCCTGTGTATGTGTGTGTGTGTGCCACTAACCCTGTGTGTGTGTGCCACTAACCCTATGTGTGTGTGTGCCACTAACCTATGTGTGTGTGTGCCACTAACGCTGTGTATGTGCCACTAACCCTGTGTGTGTGTGTGTGCCACTAACGCTGTGTGTGTATGTGCCACTAACGCTGTGTGTGTGTGTGTGCCACTAACGCTGTGTGTGTATGTGCCACTAACGCTGTGTGTGTATGTGCCACTAACGCTGTGTGTGTGTGCCACTAACGCTGTGTGTATGTGCCACTAACGCTGTGTGTGTGTGTGCCACTAACGCTGTGTGTGTATGTGCCACTAACGCTGTGTGTATGTGCCACTAACGCTGTGTGTGTGTGTGTGCCACTAACGCTGTGTGTGTATGTGCCACTAACGCTGTGTGTGTGTGTGCCACTAACGCTGTGTATGTGCCACTAACGCTGTGTGTGTGTGTGCCACTAACGCTGTGTGTGTATGTGCCACTAACGCTGTGTGTGTATGTGCCACTAACGCTGTGTATGTGCCACTAACGCTGTGTGTGTGTGTGCCACTAACGCTGTGTGTGTATGTGCCACTAACGCTGTGTGTGTGTGCCACTAACGCTGTGTGTGTGCCACTAACGCTGTGTGTGTATGTGCCACTAACGCTGTGTGTGTGTGCCACTAACGCTGTGTATGTGCCACTAACGCTGTGTGTGTATGTGCCACTAACGCTGTGTGTGTGTGTGCCACTAACGCTGTGTATGTGCCACTAACGCTGTGTGTGTATGTGCCACTAACGCTGTGTGTGTGTGCCACTAACGCTATGTGTGTGTGTGCCACTAACGCTGTGTATGTGCCACTAACGCTGTGTGTGTGTATGTGCCACTAACGCTGTGTGTGTGTGCCACTAACGCTATGTGTGTGTGTGCCACTAACGCTGTGTATGTGCCACTAACGCTGTGTGTGTGCCACTAACGCTGTGTGTGTATGTGCCACTAACACTGTGTGTATGTGCCACTAACGCTGTGTGTGTATGTGCCACTAACGCTGTGTGTGTGTGCCACTAACGCTGTGTGTGTATGTGCCACTAACGCTGTGTGTGTATGTGCCACTAACGCTGTGTGTGTATGCTGTGTGTGTGCCACTAACCCTGTGCCACTAACGCTGTGTGTGCTGTGTGTGTGTGCCACTAACGCTGTGTGTGTGCCACTAACGCTGTGTGTGTGTGTGCCACTAACGCTGTGTGTGTATGTGCCACTAACGCTACTGTGTGTGTGTGCCACTAACGCTGTGTGTGTGTATGTGCCACTAACGCTGTGTGTGTGTGTGCCACTAATGCTGTGTATGTGCCACTAACGCTATGTGTGTGTGTGCCACTAACCCTATGTGTGTGTGTGCCACTAACCCTGTGTATGTGCCACTAACGCTGTGTATGTGCCACTAACGCTGTGTGTGTGTGTGCCACTAACGCTGTGTGTGTATGTGCCACTAACGCTGTGTGTATGTGCCACTAACGCTGTGTGTATGTGCCACTAACGCTGTGTGTATGTGCCACTAACGCTGTGTGTGTGTGCCACTAACGCTGTGTGTGTGTGTGCCACTAACGCTGTGTGTGTGCCACTAACGCTGTGTGTGTGTGCCACTAACGCTGTGTGTGTGCCACTAACGCTGTGTGTGTGTGCCACTAACGCTGTGTGTGTGCCACTAACGCTGTGTGTGTGCCACTAACGCTGTGTGTGTGTGTGCCACTAACGCTGTGTGTGTGCCACTAACTGTGTGTGTGCTGTGTGTGTGTGCCACTAACGCTGTGTGTGTGCCACTAACGCTGTGTGTGTGCCACTAACGCTGTGTATGTGCCACTAACGCTGTGTGTGTGTGCCACTAACGCTATGTGTGTGTGTGCCACTAACGCTGTGTGTGTGCCACTAACGCTGTGTGTGTGTGCCACTAACGCTGTGTGTGTGCCACTAACGCTGTGTATGTGCCACTAACGCTATGTGTGTGTGTGCCACTAACGCTATGTGTGTGTGTGCCACTAACGCTGTGTATGTGCCAGTAACGCTGTGTGTGTATGTGCCACTAACGCTGTGTGTATGTGCCACTAACGCTGTGTATGTGCCACTAACCCTGTGTATGTGCCACTAACGCTGTGTATGTGCCACTAACGCTGTGTGTGTATGTGCCACTAACGCTGTGTGTGTGTGCCACTAACGCTGTGTGTGTGTGCCACTAACGCTGTGTGTGTGTGTGTGCCACTAACGCTGTGTATGTGCCACTAACGCTGTGTGTGTGCCACTAACGCTGTGTGTGTATGTGCCACTAACCCTGTGTGTGTGTGTGCCACTAACGCTGTGTGTGTATGTGCCACTAACGCTGTGTGTGTGTGTGCCACTAACGCTGTGTGTGTATGTGCCACTAACGCTGTGTGTATGTGCCACTAACGCTGTGTGTATGTGCCACTAACGCTGTGTGTGTGTGCCACTAACGCTATGTGTGTGTGTGCCACTAACGCTGTGTGTGTGCCACTAACGCTGTGTGTATGTGCCAGTAACGCTGTGTGTGTATGTGCCACTAACGCTGTGTGTGTGTGCCACTAACGCTATGTGTGTGTGTGCCACTAACGCTGTGTATGTGCCACTAACGCTGTGTATGTGCCACTAACCCTGTGTATGTGCCACTAACGCTGTGTATGTGCCACTAACGCTGTGTGTGTATGTGCCACTAACGCAGTGTGTGTGTGCCACTAACGCTGTGTGTGTGTGCCACTAACGCTGTGTGTGTGTGTGTGCCACTAACGCTGTGTGTGTGCCACTAACGCTGTGTATGTGCCACTAACGCTGTGTGTGTGCCACTAACGCTGTGTGTGTATGTGCCACTAACCCTGTGTGTGCCACTAACGCTGTGTATGTGCCACTAACGCTGTGTGTGTGCCACTAACGCTGTGTGTGTGTGTGCCACTAACTCTGTGTGTGTGTGTGTGCCACTAACGCTGTGTATGTGCCACTAACGCTGTGTATGTGCCACTAACGCTGTGTGTGTGCCACTAACGCTGTGTATGTGCCACTAACGCTGTGTGTGTGTGTGCCACTAACGCTGTGTGTGTGTGCCACTAACGCTATGTGTGTGTGTGCCACTAACGCTATGTGTGTGTGTGCCACTAACGCTGTGTGTGTGTGCCACTAACGCTGTGTGTGTGTGCCACTAACGCTATGTGTGTGTGTGCCACTAACGCTGTGTGTGTGTGCCACTAACGCTATGTGTGTGTGTGCCACTAACGCTGTGTGTGTGTGTGCCACTAACGCTGTGTGTGTGTCACTAACGCTGTGCATGTGCCACTAACGCTGTGTGTGTATGTGCCACTAACGCTGTGTGTGTGTGTGCCACTAACGCTGTGTGTGTATGTGCCACTAACGCTGTGTGTGTGTGTGCCACTAACGCTGTGTGTGTGTGCCACTAACGCTGTGTGTGTGTGCCACTAACGCTGTGTGTGTGTGCCACTAACGCTATGTGTGTGTGTGTGTGTGCCACTAACGCTGTGTGTGTATGTGCCACTAACGCTGTGTGTGTATGTGCCACTAACGCTGTGTGTGTGTGCCACTAACGCTATGTGTGTGTGTGCCACTAACGCTGTGTATGTGCCACTAACCCTGTGTATGTGCCACTAACGCTGTGTGTGTATGTGCCACTAACACTGTGTGTGTGTGTGCCACTAACGCTGTGTATGTGCCACTAACGCTGTGTGTGTGTGTGCCACTAACCCTATGTGTGTGTGTGCCACTAACGCTGTGTATGTGCCACTAACACTGTGTGTGTGTGCCACTAACGCTGTGTATGTGCCACTAACGCTGTGTGTGTGTGCCACTAACGCTGTGTGTGTGTGCCACTATCGCTATGTGTGTGTGTGCCACTAACGCTATGTGTGTGTGTGCCACTAACGCTGTGTATGTGCCACTAACGCTGTGTGTGTATGTGCCACTAACCCTATGTGTGTGTGTGCCACTAACGCTGTGTGTGTGCCACTAACGCTGTGTATGTGCCACTAACGCTGTGTGTGTATGTGCCACTAACGCTGTGTGTGTGTGCCACTAACGCTATGTGTGTGTGTGCCACTAACGCTGTGTATGTGCCACTAACGCTGTGTGTGTGTGCCACTAACGCTGTGTGTGTGCCACTAACTCTGTGTATGTGCCACTAACGCTGTGTGTGTGTGTGCCACTAACGCTGTGTGTGTATGTGCCACTAA
Organism: Oncorhynchus keta; assembly: GCF_023373465.1. Taxonomy (NCBI): domain Eukaryota; kingdom Metazoa; phylum Chordata; class Actinopteri; order Salmoniformes; family Salmonidae; genus Oncorhynchus; species Oncorhynchus keta. The sequence goes on from NW_026290643.1 coordinate 76,606, forward strand.
CGCTGTGTGTGTGTGCCACTAACGCTATGTGTGTGTGTGCCACTAACGCTATGTGTGTGTGTGCAACTAACGCTGTGTGTGTGCCACTAACGCTGTGTATGTGCCACTAACGCTATGTGTGTGTGTGCCACTAACGCTGTGTATGTGCCACTAACGCTGTGTGTGTATGTGCCACTAACGCTGTGTGTGTGTGCCACTAACGCTATGTGTGTGTGTGCCACTAACGCTGTGTATGTGCCACTAACGCTGTGTGTGTATGTGCCACTAACGCTGTGTGTGTGTGCCACTAACGCTGTGTGTGTGTGTGTGCCACTAACGCTGTGTGTGTGTGTGCCACTAACGCTGTGTGTGTGTGCCACTAACGCTGTGTGTGTGTGTGTGTGTGTGTGTGCCACTAACGCTGTGTGTGTGTGTGCCACTAACGCTGTGTGTGTGTGTGCCACTAACGCTGTGTGTGTGTGTGCCACTAACGCTGTGTGTGTGTGCCACTAACGCTGTGTGTGTGTGCCACTAACGCTGTGTGTGTGTGCCACTAACGCTGTGTGTGTGTGCCACTAACGCTGTGTGTGTGTGTGTGCCACTAACGCTGTGTGTGTGTGCCACTAACGCTGTGTGTGTGTGTGCCACTAACGCTGTGTGTGTGCCACTAACGCTGTGTGTGTGTGCCACTAACGCTGTGTGTGTGCCACTAACGCTGTGTGTGTGTGCCACTAACCCTGTGTGTGTGCCACTAACCCTGTGTGTGTGTGTGCCACTAACCCTGTGTGTGTGTGTGCCACTAACGCTGTGTGTGTGTGCCACTAACGCTGTGTGTGTGTGCCACTAACGCTGTGTGTGTGTGCCACTAACGCTGTGTGTGTGTGTGCCACTAACGCTGTGTGTGTGTGCCACTAAC
>NW_026290643.1:82500-102500 GCF_023373465.1 Oncorhynchus keta
CGCTGGTGCGCGATGAGACAAGGATATCCATACCGGCCAAGCCCTCCCTAACCCGGACGATGCTAGCCCAATTGTACGTCGCCCCGTTGACCTCCCGGTCGCGGCCGGTTACGACAGAGCCTGGGCGCGAACCCAGAGTCTCTGATGGCACAGCTGGCGCCAACATATGCAGCGTCTGCCGTTAATACATCTCTGAGAAAGCTTAACCATTGCCTTTAAACTTCAATCACGCTACAATGCTGATTTTCAGGGCTACCAGTGGTGTAGTGGAGGGTAAACACAAGTCAACGCAGTTTACCTGCACTTTTTCTTTTTGCAAGGCAGTTTACCCACCTTTTGCAGAAAAAGGCTTTGAAAGCATAGGGAGCATTACTTTTATCACCGTGACCGGCTGTCAGAGTTTACCAACCAGTTTGTTTTACCACTACATCACTGGGTGCTACAGATTGGATATAAGCCTCAGTAGGGTTTTACCTGTTCAAGAGAAACATCTACAGAATGTAAATCTGTCTGTACAGTAGGAGTCCTCCGATTAGATCACACTTTGTATTGCAAACGGATGTTCTATATTACATTTGTATATCAATTTTAAATCGATTTAAAATATGTTATTATTGTGTCCGAAGTGATGTCCCTCCCAGCAGTAGTATGGTAACATGTCTCTCCCAGCAGTAGTATGTAACATGTCTCTCCCAGCAGTAGTATGGTAACATGTCCCTCCCAGCAGTAGTATGTAACATGTCTCTCCCAGCAGTAGTATGTAACATGTCTCTCCCAGCAGTAGTATGTAACATGTCTCTCCCAGCAGTAGTATGGTAACATGTCCCTCCCAGCAGTAGTATGGTAACATGTCTCTCCCAGCAGTAGTATGGTATCATGTCCCTCCCAGCAGTAGTATGTAACATGTCTCTAACATGTCTCTCCCAGCAGTAGTATGTAACATGTCTCTCCCAGCAGTAGTATGGTAACATGTCTCTCCCAGCAGTAGTATGGTAACATGTCTCTCCCAGCAGTAGTATGGTAACATGTCAGTAGTATGTAACATGTCCCTCCCAGTAGTATGGTAACATGTCTCTCCCAGCAGTAGTATGGTAACATGTCTCTCCCAGCAGTAGTATGTAACATGTCCCTCCCAACATGTCATGTCTCCCAGCAGTAGTATGTAACATGTCTCTCCCAGCAGTAGTATGTAACATGTCTCTCCCAGCAGTAGTATGGTAACATGTCTCTCCCAGCAGTAGTATGGTAACATGTCCTCCCAGCAGTAGTATGGTAACACATGTAGTATGTAACATGTCCTCCCAGCAGTAGTATGGTAACATGTCCCTCCCAGCAGTAGTATGTAACATGTCCCTCCCAGCAGTAGTATGGTAACATGTCCCTCCCAGCAGTAGTATGTAACATGTCCTCCCAGCAGTAGTATGTAACATGTCCCTCCCAGCAGTAGTATGGTAACATGTCTCTCCCAGCAGTAGTATGTAACATGTCCCTCCCAGCAGTAGTATGTAACATGTCTCTCCCAGCAGTAGTATGTAACATGTCTCTCCCAGCAGTAGTATGGTAACATGTCTCTCCCAGCAGTAGTATGTAACATGTCTCTCCCAGCAGTAGTATGGTAACATGTCTCTCCCAGCAGTAGTATGTAACATGTCTCTCCCAGCAGTAGTATGGTAACATGTCTCTCCCAGCAGTAGTATGGTAACATGTCTCTCCCAGCAGTAGTATGGTAACATGTCTCTCCCAGCAGTAGTATGGTAACATGTCTCTCCCAGCAGTAGTATGGTAACATGTCTCTCCCAGCAGTAGTATGTAACATGTCTCTCCCAGCAGTAGTATGGTAACATGTCTCTCCCAGCAGTAGTATGGTAACATGTCTCTCCCAGCAGTAGTAGTAACATGTCTCCCAGCAGTAGTATGGTAACATGTCTCTCCCAGCAGTAGTATGGTAACATGTCTCTCCCAGCAGTAGTATGGTAACATGTCTCTCCCAGCAGTAGTATGTAACATGTCTCTCCCAGCAGTAGTATGGTATGTCCTCCCAGCATGTCTCTCCCAGCAGTAGTATGGTAACATGTCTCTCCCAGCAGTAGTATGGTAACATGTCAGTAGTATGGTAACATGTCTCCCAGCAGTAGTATGGTAACATGTCTCTCCCAGCAGTAGTATGGTAACATGTCTCTCCCAGCAGTAGTATGGTAACATGTCTCTCCCAGCAGTAGTATGGTAACATGTCTCTCCCAGCAGTAGTATGGTAACATGTCTCTCCCAGCAGTAGTATGGTAACATGTCTCTCCCAGCAGTGTAACATGTCTCCAGTAGTATGGTAACATGTCTCTCCCAGTAGTATGGTAACATGTCTCTCCCAGCAGTAGTATGGTAACATGTCTCTCCCAGCAGTAGTATGGTAACATGTCTCTCCCAGCAGTAGTATGTAACATGTCTCTCCCAGCAGTAGTATGGTAACATGTCTCTCCCAGCAGTAGTATGGTAACATGTGGTAACATGTATCCCAGCTCCCAGCAGTAGTATGGTAACATGTCTCTCCCAGCAGTAGTATGGTAACATGTCTCTCCCAGCAGTAGTATGGTAACATGTCTCTCCCAGCAGTAGTATGGTAACATGTCTCTCCCAGCAGTAGTATGGTAACATGTCTCTCCCAGCAGTAGTATGGTAACATGTCTCTCCCAGCAGTAGTATGGTAACATGTCTCTCCCAGCAGTAGTATGTAACATGTCCTCCCAGCAGTAGTATGGTAACATGTCTCTCCCAGCAGTAGTATGGTAACATGTCTCTCCCAGCAGTAGTATGGTAACATGTCCCTCCCAGCAGTAGTATGGTAACATGTCTCTCCCAGCAGTAGTATGGTAACATGTCTCCCAGCAGTAGTATGTAACATGTCTCTCCCAGCAGTAGTATGGTAACATGTCTCTCCCAGCAGTAGTATGGTAACATGTCTCTCCCAGCAGTAGTATGGTAACATGTCTCTCCCAGCAGTAGTATGGTAACATGTCTCTCCCAGCATGTCTCTCCCAGCAGTAGTATGGTAACATGTCTCTCCCAGCAGTAGTATGGTCCCAGCATGTCTCTCCCAGCAGTAGTATGGTAACATGTCTCTCCCAGCAGTAGTATGGTAACATCTCTCCCAGCAGTAGTATGCAGTAAGTATGTCATGTCTCTCCCAGCAGTAGTATGGTAACATGTCTCTCCCAGCAGTAGTATGGTAACATGTCTCTCCCAGCAGTAGTATGTAACATGTCTCTCCCAGCAGTAGTATGGTAACATGTCTCTCCCAGCAGTAGTATGGTAACATGTCCCTCCCAGCAGGTAACATGTCTCTCCCAGCAGTAGTATGGTAACATGTCCCAGCAGTAGTATGGTAACATGTCAGTAGTATGTAACTCCCAGCAGTAGTATGGTAACATGTCTCTCCCAGCAGTAGTATATGTAACATGTCTCTCCCAGCAGTAGTATGGTAACATGTCTCTCCCAGCAGTAGTATGTAACATGTCTCTCCCAGCAGTAGTATGGTAACATGTCTCTCCCAGCAGTAGTATGGTAACATGTCTCTCCCAGCAGTAGTATGGTAACATGTCTCTCCCAGCAGTAGTATGGTAACATGTCTCTCCCAGCAGTAGTATGGTAACATGTCTCTCCCAGCAGTAGTATGGTAACATGTCTCTCCCAGCAGTAGTATGGTAACATGTCTCTCCCAGCAGTAGTATGGTACATGTCTCCCAGCAGTAGTATGGTAACATGTCTCTCCCAGCAGTAGTATGGTAACATGTCTCTCCCAGCAGTAGTATGGTAACATGTCTCTCCCCAGCAGTAACATGTAGTGTATGGTAACATGTCTCTCCCAGCAGTAGTATGGTAACATGTCTCTCCCAGCAGTAGTATGGTAACATGTCTCTCCCAGCAGTAGTATGGTAACATGTCAGTAGTATGGTAACATCCTCCCAGCAGTAGTATGGTAACATGTCTCTCCCAGCAGTAGTATGGTAACATGTCTCTCCCAGCAGTAGTATGGTAACATGTCTCTCCCAGCAGTAGTATGGTAACATGTCTCTCCCAGCAGTAGTATGGTAAACATGTCCCTCCCAGCAGTAGTATGTAACATGTCTCTCCCAGCAGTAGTATGGTAACATGTCTCTCCCAGCAGTAGTATGGTAACATGTCTCTCCCAGCAGTAGTAGTATGTCTCTCCCAGCAGGTAACATGTCCCTCCCAGCAGTAGTATGGTAACATGTCTCTCCCAGCAGTAGTAGTAACATGTAGTAGTATGTAACATGTCTCTCCCAGCAGTAGTATGGTAACATGTCTCTCCAGTAGTATGGTAACATGTCCTCCCAGCAGTAGTATGGTAACATGTCTCTCCCAGCAGTAGTATGGTAACATGTCCCTCCCAGCAGTAGTATGGTAACATGTCTCTCCCAGCAGTAGTATGTAACATGTCTCTCCCAGCAGTAGTATGGTAACATGTCTCTCCCAGCAGTAGTATGGTAACATGTCTCTCCCAGCAGTAGTATGGTAACATGTCTCCCAGCAGTAGTATGTAACATGTCTCTCCCAGCAGTAGTATGGTAACATGTCTCTCCCAGCAGTAGTATGGTAACATGTCTCTCCCAGCAGTAGTATGGTAACATGTCTCTCCCAGCAGTAGTATGGTAACATGTCTCTCCCAGCAGTAGTATGTAACATGTCTCTCCCAGCAGTAGTATGTAACATGTCTCTCCCAGCAGTAGTATGGTAACATGTCTCTCCCAGCAGTAGTATGTAACATGTCTCTCCCAGCAGTAGTATGGTAACATGTCTCTCCCAGCAGTAGTATGGTAACATGTCCTCCCAGCAGTAGTATGGTAACATGTAACATGTCTCCCAGCAGTAGTATGGTAACATGTCTCTCCCAGCAGTAGTATGGTAACATGTCTCTCCCAGCAGTAGTATGGTAACATGTCTCTCCCAGCAGTAGTATGGTAACATGTCTCTCCCAGCAGTAGTATGGTAACATGTCTCTCCCAGCATGTAACATGTCTCCCAGCAGTAGTATGGTAACATGTCCCTCCCAGCAGTAGTATGGTAACATGTCTCTCCCAGCAGTAGTATGGTAACATGTCTCTCCCAGCAGTAGTATGGTAACATGTCTCTCCCAGCAGTAGTATGGTAACATGTCTCTCCCAGCAGTAGTATGGTAACATGTCTCTCCCAGCAGTAGTATGTCTCTCCCAGCAGTATGTAACATGTCCCTCCCAGCAGTAGTATTGTAACATGTCTCTCCCAGCAGTAGTATGGTAACATGTCTCTCCCAGCAGTAGTATGGTAACATGTCTCTCCCAGCAGTAGTATGGTAACATGTCTCTCCCAGCAGTAGTATGGTAACATGTCTCTCCCAGCAGTAGTATGGTAACATGTCCCTCCCAGCAGTAGTATGTAACATCTCCCAGCAGTAGTATGGTAACATGTCTCTCCCAGCAGTAGTATGGTAACATGTCTCTCCCAGCAGTAGTATGTCATGTCTCCCAGCAGTAGTATGGTAACATGTCTCTCCCAGCATAGTATGGTAACATGTCTCTCCCAGCAGTAGTATATGGTAACATGTCTCTCCCAGCAGTAGTATGTAACATGTCCTCCCAGCAGTAGTATGGTAACATGTCTCTCCCAGCAGTAGTATGGTAACATGTCTCTCCCAGCAGTAGTATGGTAACATGTCTCTCCCAGCAGTAGTATGGTAACATGTCTCTCCCAGCAGTCCCAGCAGTATGGTAACATGTCTCTCCCAGCAGTAGTATGGTAACATGTCTCTCCCAGTAACATGTCTCTCCCAGCAGTAGTATGGTAACATGTCTCTCCCAGCAGTAGTATGGTAACATGTCTCTCCCAGCAGTAGTATGGTAACATGTCTCTCCCAGCAGTAGTATGGTAACATGTCTCTCCCAGCAGTAGTATGGTAACATGTCCTCCCAGCAGTAGTGTAACATGTCTCTCCCAGCAGTAGTATGGTAACATGTCTCTCCCAGCAGTAGTATGGTAACATGTCCCTCCCAGCAGTAGTATGTAACATGTCTCTCCCAGCAGTAGTATGGTAACATGTCTCTCCCAGCAGTAGTATGTAACATGTCTCTCCCAGCAGTAGTATGTAACATGTCTCTCCCAGCAGTAGTATGTAACATGTCCCTCCCAGCAGTAGTATGGTAACATGTCTCTCCCAGCAGTAGTATGGTAACATGTCTCTCCCAGCAGTAGTATGGTAACATGTCTCTCCCAGCAGTAGTATGTAACATGTCTCTCCCAGCAGTAGTATGTAACATGTCTCTCCCAGCAGTAGTATGGTAACATGTCTCTCCCAGCAGTAGTATGGTAACATGTCTCTCCCAGCAGTAGTATGGTAACATGTCTCTCCCAGCAGTAGTATGGTAACATGTCTCTCCCAGCAGTAGTATGTAACATGTCTCTCCCAGCAGTAGTATGGTAACATGTCTCTCCCAGCAGTAGTATGGTAACATGTCTCTCCCAGCAGTAACAGTCCCAGCATAGGTAACATGTCTCTCCCAGCAGTAGTATGGTAACATGTCTCCCAGCAGTAGTATGGTAACATGTCTCTCCCAGCAGTAGTATGGTAACATGTCTCTCCCAGCAGTAGTATGTAACATGTCTCCCAGCAGTAGTATGTAACATGTCTCTCCCAGCAGTAGTATGGTAACATGTCTCCCAGCAGTAGTATGGTAACATGTAACATGTCTCCCAGCAGTAGTAGTAACATGTCTCTCCCAGCAGTAGGTAACATGTCTCTCCCAGCAGTAGTAGTAACATGTCTCTCCCAGCAGTAGTATGGTAACATGTCTCTCCCAGCAGTAGTATGGTAACATGTCTCTCCCAGCAGTAGTATGTAACATGTCTCTCCCAGCAGTAGTATGGTAACATGTCTCTCCCAGCAGTAGTATGGTAACATGTCTCTCCCAGCAGTAGTATGGTAACATGTCTCTCCCAGCAGTAGTATGTAACATGTCTCTCCCAGCAGTAGTATGGTAACATGTCTCTCCCAGCAGTAGTATGTAACATGTCTCTCCCAGCAGTAGTATGGTAACATGTCTCTCCCAGCAGTAGTATGGTAACATGTCTCTCCCAGCAGTAGTATGGTAACATGTCTCTCCCAGCAGTAGTGGTAACATGTCTCTCCCAGCAGTAGTATGGTAACATGTCTCTCCCAGCAGTAGTATGGTAACATGTCTCTCCCATGCAGCAGTATGGTAACATGTCATGTCTCCCAGCAGTAGTATGGTAACATGTCTCTCCCAGCAGTAGTATGGTAACATGTCTCTCCCAGCAGTAGTATGTAACATGTCTCTCCCAGCAGTAGTATGGTAACATGTCTCTCCCAGCAGTAGTATGGTAACATGTCTCTCCCAGCAGTAGTATGGTAACATGTCTCTCCCAGCAGTAGTATGTAACATGTCTCTCCCAGCAGTAGTATGGTAACATGTCTCTCCCAGCAGTAGTATGGTAACATGTCTCTCCCAGCAGTAGTATGTAACATGTCTCTCCCAGCAGTAGTATGGTAACATGTCTCTCCCAGCAGTAGTATGGTAACATGTCTCTCCCAGCAGTAGTATGGTAACATGTCTCTCCCAGCAGTAGTATGTAACATGTCTCTCCCAGCAGTAGTAGTAACATGTCTCCCAGCAGTAGTATGGTAACATGTCTCTCCCAGCAGTAGTATGTAACATGTAACATGTCTCTCCCAGCAGTAGTATGGTAACATGTCTCTCCCAGCAGTAGTATGTAACATGTCTCTCCCAGCAGTAGTATGGTAACATGTCTCTCCCAGCAGTATGTCTCTCCCAGCATAGGTAACATGTCTCTCCCAGCAGTAGTATGGTAACATGTCTCTCCCAGCAGTAGTATGTAACATGTCTCTCCCAGCAGTAGTAGTATGTCTCTCCCAGCAGGTAACATGTCTCTCCCAGCAGTAGTATGGTAACATGTCTCTCCCAGCAGTAGTATGTAACATGTCTCCCAGCAGTAGTATGGTAACATGTCCTCCCAGCAGTAGTATCCCAGCAGGTATAACATGTCTCTCCCAGCAGTAGTATGTAACATGTCTCTCCCAGCAGTAGTATGGTAACATGTCTCTCCCAGCAGTAGTAGTAACATGTCTCTCCCAGCAGTAGTATGTAACATGTCTCTCCCAGCAGTAGTATGGTAACATGTCTCTCCCAGCAGTAGTATGTAACATGTCCTCCCAGCAGTAGTATGGTAACATGTCTCTCCCAGCAGTAGTATGGTAACATGTCTCTCCCAGCAGTAGTATGGTAACATGTCTCTCCCAGCAGTAGTATGTAACATGTCTCTCCCAGCAGTAGTATGGTAACATGTCTCTCCCAGCAGTAACATGTATAGTATGGTAACATGTCTCTCCCAGCAGTAGTAGTAACATGTCTCTCCCAGCAGTAGTATGTAACATGTCTCTCCCAGCAGTAGTATGGTAACATGTCTCCCAGCAGTAGTATGTAACATGTCTCTCCCAGCAGTAGTATGGTAACATGTCTCTCCCAGCAGTAGTATGGTAACATGTCTCTCCCAGCAGTAGTATGGTAACATGTCTCTCCCAGCAGTAGTATGGTAACATGTCTCTCCCAGCAGTAGTATGTAACATGTCTCTCCCAGCAGTAGTATGGTAACATGTCTCTCCCAGCAGTAGTATGGTAACATGTCTCTCCCAGCAGTAGTATGGTAACATGTCTCTCCCAGCAGTAGTATGGTAACATGTCTCTCCCAGCAGTAGTATGTAACATGTCTCTCCCAGCAGTAGTATGGTAACATGTCTCTCCCAGCAGTAGTATGTAACATGTCTCTCCCAGCAGTAGTATGGTAACATGTCTCTCCCAGCAGTAGTATGGTAACATGTCTCTCCCAGCATGTAACATGTCTCCCAGCAGTAGTATGGTAACATGTCTCTCCCAGCAGTAGTATGGTAACATGTCTCTCCCAGCAGTAGTATGTAACATGTCTCTCCCAGCAGTAGTATGGTAACATGTCTCCCAGCAGTAGTATGGTAACATGTCTCTCCCAGCAGTAGTATGTAACATGTCTCCCAGCAGTAGTATGGTAACATGTCTCTCCCAGCAGTAGTATGTAACATGTCTCTCCCAGCAGTAGTATGGTAACATGTCCCTCCCAGCAGTAGTATGGTAACATGTCTCTCCCAGCAGTAGTATGGTAACATGTATGTCATGTCCCAGCAGTAGTATGGTAACATGTCTCTCCCAGCAGTAGTATGGTAACATGTCCCTCCCAGCAGTAGTATGTAACATGTCCCTCCCAGCAGTAGTATGTAACATGTCCCTCCCAGCAGTAGTATGGTAACATGTCTCTCCCAGCAGTAGTATGGTAACATGTCCCTCCCAGCAGTAGTATGTAACATGTCTCTCCCAGCAGTAGTATGGTAACATGTCTCTCCCAGCAGTAGTATGGTAACATGTCTCTCCCAGCAGTAGTATGGTAACATGTCTCTCCCAGCAGTAGTATGGTAACATGTCTCTCCCAGCAGTAGTATGTAACATGTCTCTCCCAGCAGTAGTATGGTAACATGTCTCTCCCAGCAGTAGTATGTAACATGTCTCTCCCAGCAGTAGTATGGTAACATGTCTCTCCCAGCAGTAGTATGGTAACATGTCTCTCCCAGCAGTAGTATGGTAACATGTCTCTCCCAGCAGTAGTATGGTAACATGTCTCTCCCAGCAGTAGTATGGTAACATGTCCCTCCCAGCAGTAGTATGGTAACATGTCTCTCCCAGCAGTAGTATGGTAACATGTCTCTCCCAGCAGTAGTATGGTAACATGTCTCTCCCAGCAGTAGTATGGTAACATGTCTCTCCCAGCAGTAGTATGGTAACATGTCTCTCCCAGCAGTAGTATGGTAACATGTCTCTCCCAGCAGTAGTATGTAACATGTCTCTCCCAGCAGTAGTATGGTAACATGTCTCTCCCAGCAGTAGTATGTAACATGTCTCTCCCAACATGTCTCTCCCAGCAGTAGTATGGTAACATGTCTCTCCCAGCAGTAGTATGGTAACATGTCTCTCCCAGCAGTAGTATGTAACATGTCTCTCCCAGCAGTAGTATGGTAACATGTCCCTCCCAGCAGTAGTATGTAACATGTCTCTCCCAGCAGTAGTATGTAACATGTCTCTCCCAGCAGTAGTATGGTAACATGTCTCTCCCAGCAGTAGTATGGTAACATGTCTCTCCCAGCAGTAGTATGTAACATGTCTCTCCCAGCAGTAGTATGTAACATGTCTCTCCCAGCAGTAGTATGTAACATGTCTCTCCCAGCAGTAGTATGTAACATGTCTCTCCCAGCAGTAGTATGGTAACATGTCTCTCCCAGCAGTGTAACATGTCTCCCAGCATAGGTAACATGTCTCTCCCAGCAGTAGTATGGTAACATGTCCCTCCCCCAGCAGTAGTATCCCAGGTAAGTATGTCATGTCTCTCCCAGCAGTAGTATGGTAACATGTCTCTCCCAGCAGTAGTATGGTAACATGTCTCTCCCAGCAGTAGTATGTAACATGTCTCTCCCAGCAGTAGTATGGTAACATGTCTCTCCCAGCAGTAGTAACATGTCTCTAACAGTAGTATGTAACATGTCCTCCCAGCAGTAGTATGGTAACATGTCTCTCCCAGCAGTAGTATGGTAACATGTCCTCCCAGCAGTAGTATGGTAACATGTCCCTCCCAGCAGTAGTATGGTAACATGTCTCTCCCAGCAGTAACATGTATGTAACATGTCTCTCCCAGCAGTAGTATGTAACATGTCTCCCAGCAGTAGTATGTAACATGTCTCCCAGCAGTAGTATGGTAACATGTCTCTCCCAGCAGTAGTATGTAACATGTCTCTCCCAGCAGTAGTAGTAACATGTCTCTCCCAGCATAGGTAACATGTCTCTCCCAGCAGTAGTATGGTAACATGTCTCTCCCAGCAGTAGTATGGTAACATGTCTCTCCCAGCAGTAGTAGTAACATGTCTCTCCCAGCAGTGGTATGTAACATGTCTCTCCCAGCAGTAGTATGGTAACATGTCTCTCCCAGCAGTAGTATGGTAACATGTCTCTCCCAGCAGTAGTATGGTAACATGTCTCTCCCAGCAGTAGTATGGTAACATGTCTCTCCCAGCAGTAGTATGGTAACATGTCTCTCCCAGCAGTAGTATGGTAACATGTCTCTCCCAGCAGTAGTATGTAACATGTCCTCCCAGCAGTAGTATGTAACATGTCTCTCCCAGCAGTAGTATGGTAACATGTCTCTCCCAGCAGTAGTATGGTAACATGTCTCTCCCAGCAGTAGTATGGTAACATGTCTCTCCCAGCAGTAGTATGTAACATGTCTCTCCCAGCAGTAGTATGTAACATGTCTCTCCCAGCAGTAGTATGTAACATGTCTCTCCCAGCAGTAGTATGGTAACATGTCTCTCCCAGCAGTAGTATGGTAACATGTCTCTCCCAGCAGTAGTATGGTAACATGTCTCTCCCAGCAGTAGTATGTAACATGTCCCTCCCAGCAGTAGTATGGTAACATGTCTCTCCCAGCAGTAGTATGGTAACATGTCTCTCCCAGCAGTAGTATGGTAACATGTCTCTCCCAGCAGTAGTATGGTAACATGTCTCTCCCAGCAGTAGTATGGTAACATGTCTCTCCCAGCAGTAGTATGGTAACATGTCTCCCAGCAGTAGTATGTAACATGTCTCTCCCAGCAGTAGTATGGTAACATGTCTCTCCCAGCAGTAGTATGGTAACATGTCTCTCCCAGCAGTAGTATGTAACATGTCTCTCCCAGCAGTAGTATGGTAACATGTCCCTCCCAGCAGTAGTATGGTAACATGTCCTCCCAGCAGTAGTATGTAACATGTCTCTCCCAGCAGTAGTATGGTAACATGTCTCTCCCAGCAGTAGTATGGTAACATGTCTCTCCCAGCAGTAGTATGGTAACATGTCTCTCCCAGCAGTAGTATGGTAACATGTCTCTCCCAGCAGTAGTATGTAACATGTCTCTCCCAGCAGTAGTATGGTAACATGTCTCTCCCAGCAGTAGTATGTAACATGTCTCTCCCAGCAGTAGTATGTAACATGTCTCTCCCAGCAGTAGTATGGTAACATGTCTCTCCCAGCAGTAGTATGGTAACATGTCCCTCCCAGCAGTAGTATGTAACATGTCTCTCCCAACATGTCATGTCTCCCAGCAGTAGTATGGTAACATGTCTCTCCCAGCAGTAGTATGTAACATGTCTCTCCCAGCAGTAGTATGTAACATGTCTCTCCCAGCAGTAGTATGTAACATGTCTCTCCCAGCAGTAGTATGGTAACATGTCTCTCCCAGCAGTAGTATGGTAACATGTCTCTCCCAGCAGTAGTATGGTAACATGTCCCTCCCAGCAGTAGTATGTAACATGTCTCTCCCAGCAGTAGTATGGTAACATGTCTCTCCCAGCAGTAGTATGGTAACATGTCTCTCCCAGCAGTAGTATGGTAACATGTCTCTCCCAGCAGTAGTATGGTAACATGTCTCTCCCAGCAGTAGTATGGTAACATGTCTCTCCCAGCAGTAGTATGGTAACATGTCTCTCCCAGCAGTAGTATGGTAACATGTCTCTCCCAGCAGTAGTATGGTAACATGTCTCTCCCAGCAGTAGTATGGTAACATGTCCTCCCAGCAGTAGTATGTAACATGTCTCTCCCAGCAGTAGTATGGTAACATGTCTCTCCCAGCAGTAGTATGGTAACATGTCTCTCCCAGCAGTAGTATGTAACATGTCCCTCCCAGCAGTAGTATGGTAACATGTCTCTCCCAGCAGTAGTATGGTAACATGTCTCTCCCAGCAGTAGTATGGTAACATGTCTCTCCCAGCAGTCCCAGCAGTAGTATGTAACATGTCTCTCCCAGCAGTAGTATGGTAACATGTCTCTCCCAGCAGTAGTATGTAACATGTCTCTCCCAGCAGTAGTATGGTAACATGTCTCTCCCAGCAGTATGTAACATGTCCCTCCCAGCAGTAGTATGGTAACATGTCTCTCCCAGCAGTAGTATGGTAACATGTCTCTCCCAGCAGTAGTATGTAACATGTCTCTCCCAGCAGTAGTATGGTAACATGTCTCTCCCAGCAGTAGTATGGTAACATGTCTCTCCCAGCAGTAGTATGGTAACATGTCCCTCCCAGCAGTAGTATGGTAACATGTCTCTCCCAGCAGTAGTATGTAACATGTCTCTCCCAGCAGTAGTATGGTAACATGTCTCTCCCAGCAGTAGTATGTAACATGTCTCTCCCAGCAGTAGTATGTAACATGTCTCTCCCAGCAGTAGTATGGTAACATGTCTCTCCCAGCAGTAGTATGGTAACATGTCTCTCCCAGCAGTAGTATGGTAACATGTCTCTCCCAGCAGTAGTATGGTAACATGTCTCTCCCAGCAGTAGTATGGTAACATGTCTCTCCCAGCAGTAGTATGGTAACATGTCTCTCCCAGCAGTAGTATGTAACATGTCTCTCCCAGCAGTACATGTCTCTCCCAGCAGTAGTATGTAACATGTCTCTCCCAGCAGTAGTATGGTAACATGTCTCTCCCAGCAGTAGTATGTAACATGTCTCTCCCAGCAGTAGTATGGTAACATGTCTCTCCCAGCAGTAGTATGTAACATGTCTCTCCCAGCAGTAGTATGGTAACATGTCTCTCCCAGCAGTAGTATGTAACATGTCTCTCCCAGCAGTAGTATGGTAACATGCCCCTCCCCTTGATGCCCCGTGTGACTGCGGCTGGCATGCACACCAACTGGACTGTGATATCACAGGCGTGTGTACATATCTCCTCCTCCTTCTCTCCCCTCGGTAGTCTGGTCAGACCCTCTGGGACACCCAGCCCTGGGTCCCAAGTTAGATCCAACTGGCAGGGCGGTGGGAGGAGGGGGAGGAGGGTGACATCGCTCTCGGCTGAGTGGCTCAGGTGTCAGTCTTGTGCTTTGTAATATTAAAGCAGTTGACCAGGCCTGTGTGAGTCTGTGTGTGTATGAGAGAGGGATATATTTAGGGACTTTATTTTCCACTCCTTGTGAGCGGAGTGACGATGAGGATAGGAGAGGGAGGAGGGGAGGGAAGTACAGTGGATTGCCTCAGAGTGAGAGCCAACAGTGGCTCTTTACACAGGGAAGGGGGAGGGAAGGGGTTGAGGGTGTCCCTCTCGTGCTGCTATGATATAGTGGGCAGGTACGTAGTGCACACACACACATTGAGTGGACAAAACATTAAGGACACCTGCTCTGTCCATGGCATAGACTGACCAGGTGAATCCAAGTGAAAGCTATGATCCCTTGTTTATGTCACCTGGTAAATCCAATTCAATTGGTGTAGATGAAGGTGAAGATACAGGTTAAAGAAGGATTTTTAAGCCTTGAGACAATTGAGACATGGATTGTGTTTGTGTGCCATTCAGAGGGTGAACAGCCTTTGACCGGAGAATGATAGTAGATGCCAGGCGCAACGGTTTGTGTCAACAACTGCAACGCTGCTGGGTTTTTCATGCTCAACTGTTTCCTGTGTGCATCAAAAATAGTGCACCACCCAAAGTGCTAGCCACTGTGCTAGCCACTGCCCTCATTCAATGCCATTTTGACTATGCTATCTAAACTTATGAAGGGGAAGCTCTAGATAGCCCAGAATAAGCTGATCAGGGTAGTATTGAGGGTGAGTCCACGTACTCACATAGGCAGGAGCTGCTTTCAGGAACTAAACTGGCTGCCTGTTGAGGCTAGCGTGTCCCAGATTAGACTAGGTTTGGTTTACAGGAGTATTTATAGTCCTGCGCCCAGATCGTGATTACTTTCCTCGTGTTAGGGATGCACACAATCACAGCACCTGACAGCACCTGACCAGATGTTTCTGAAAGGTACTTTCTTGTATACTGGAGCCTCAGAATGGAATGAGTTGCCTCTGCCCATAAAAACAACGTCCTCTCTGGGCAGCTTTAAACATAAAGTAAAAATATGTTTGGTGTCCTCTGTGCCCATATGAATAACTATGATGTAACTGGAATGATGAGAGATGTTCTTCTTGGTTTTTGTTTGATTATTTCACTGCCATACAGTGTTTAACTGTGTTCCATCTTGTCATCTTGGACCATAATGGAAATAAGTCCCAGACTTTATTGTGTGTTATCCTCCATGATTTTACACATGTGCATGTATGGCTTTTTCAAGTTTTATGTGTGCTTGTCTTTTTTAAATGGTCGAATGAATAAACTGATTTAAAGGCCATCTAGCCAAATTGACAGTTGTGGAAAGCATTGGAGTCAACATGGGCCAGCATCCCTGTGAAACGTTTTCGACACCCAGTAGAGTCCATTCGCCAACAAATGTTGGCTGTTCTGAGGGCAAAGGGGGGTGTAACTCAATATTAGGAAGGTGTCCTTAACGTTTTGTACACTTGGTGTCCATACACACACAAACACACACACATGGGAGGTGCAAACTTGACCTTAAATCAAGGACAACAACACCTGTTCTATATCCAGGTCTGTCTTACATGTAATGTGATTCTCACACCCAGTGCTATTCCACTGCTGTTAGACAGGGTTTATCCAGGGTTAGACAGGGTTTATTCCAGGTTAGACTGGGTTAGACAGTGTTAGACAGAGTTTATCCAGGGTTAGACAGGGTTTATCCAGGGTTAGACAGGTTTATCCAGGGTTAGACTGGGTTAGACAGGGTTTATCCAGGGTTAGACTGGGTTTATCCAGGGTTAGACATGGTTTATCCAAGGTTAGACTGGGTTAGACAGTGTTAGACAGAGTTTATCCAGGGTTGGACAGGGTTTATCCAGGGTTAGACAGGTTTATCCAGGGTTAGACAGGTTTATCCAGGGTTAGACTGGGTTTATCCAGGGTTAGACTGGGTTTATCCAGGGTTAGACTGGGTTTATCCAGGGTTAGACAGGATTTATCCAGGGTTAGACTGGGTTAGACAGTGTTTATTCAGGGTTAGACAGGATTTATCCAGGGTTAGACTGGGTTAGACTGGGTTTATCCAAGGTTAGACTGTGTTAGACAGGCTTTATCCAGAATTAGACTGGGTTTATCCAAGGTTAGACTGGGTTAGACAGGGTTCATCCAGGGTTAGACTGGGTTAGACAGGGATTGTCCAGAGATAGACTGGGTTAGACAGGGTTTATCCAGGCTGGTTGATTGTCATGTCCTGCAGCATATCATAACTGTCATTTTAGGAAGATTACCAAACCATTTTCTGTCAATGAAACAGAGCTCGTAATTCAATCGCTGTTTCCAAAGAACGCTTGATTCAACCATATCGAATAAATATATACTTTTTAAATTTAACTAGGCAAGTCAGTTAAGAACAAATTCTTATTTACAAGACAGCCTACCCCAGCCAAACCCAGACAACGCTGGGCCAATTGTGCGCCTGGATTCGAATCAGGGACTGTTGTGACGCCTCTTGCACTGAGATGCAGTGCCTTAGAACGCTGCGCCACTCGGGAGCCACGTTCGAAATTTAAAGGTCATTTCTGCTTGAGCCGACATATAGTGTTTACCGTGAATGCAGTCTTAGTGAATGCGGGAACATTGCCTTTAAATTTCAATCCGATATAGGGCAGATCTTTCACGATACGGGTAAATTCTAGGCCTCACTCTCTATTTTCTACTCCCCTTTCTCTCATTCTCTTTCTATTACTGCATCTCTCTCTCTTTCTCTGCATTCTCACAGAACCAGTTAGAGGAGCGTCTTTAATCGGGTGCCAGGATGTTGTAGGAAGGCCATGTAAGGTCTTTGTAGTTAACAATAGTTGGACGAGATCCAGCAGGTTGGTTTCTTATGAAATTATGGGGCCTTGTATCGTGACACACACATTCTGAAATTGTATTCCCCCCTCAGTTTTTCATTGGAATGTGATACAAAACGAGACAACGTTGTGCTTTAGGGCCATGTGGTTGCCTCCAAGCGGTGGTGTAGGCTGTTTGGAGAGTTTATCCGACTGGATAAAAACTAAATGATAATAATTATGTCCCCCCCACTTCTAAAACCAAAGTTACGCCCCTGGACAAAGAAGCATACACAAACATGTATGTGCCGTGACTGACTATTAAAATGTTGTCTGGCTGCCTAGTGGTTGGCTGAGCTCTTTAAGTGTTACATCACCCACCACAACTGTAGATTTTCATTTTGGAGTTGATTTGCATATTGCAGTCCGCTGGAGGTGGGGCACGAAGGCAGGTATGATCTGTGAGTGGGTCTGTATGCATGCATGCACGTGTTAAGACTTGGTGTAAAGATACTTTGAGCATACAAACCATGAGGCACGCAAAACAGTGTCACGCCTTGGTCTTAGTATTTTGTGTTTTCGTTTATTATTTGGTCAGGCCAGGGTGTGACATGGGTTTATTTTGTTGTATTTCGTATTGGGGTTTTGTAGTTATTGGGATTGCGGCTGAGTAGGGGTGTTGTATAGGCTTGGCTGCCTGAGGCGGTTCTCAATCAGAGTCAGGTGATTCTCGTTGTCTCTGATTGGGAACCGTATTTAGGTAGCCGGGGTTTCACTGTGTATTTTGTGGGTGATTGTTCCTGTCTCTGTGTAGTGTTCACCAGATAGGCTGTAATTAGTTTTCACGTTCCGTTTCTTGTTTTGTATTTGTATCAGTTATTTCATGTATCGCGATTCATTCATTAAAGACATCATTTCGGTCCGACTCTCTTTCGACAAACGAAGAACGCCGTTACAAACAGATGATTCTACTGAACCCCATTTTTTATGCCCAATGCAACAACAAAAAAATATTATAAAAACATTCATGAATAAGCCTATATAAATGCTTATACATTCTTTATACATTACTGTAACTGTTGTAAACGCCCCTGGAATGCTTAGAAACATTTCCAAGGTAGGAAAACAACAAAAGGTTCATTTGAGTAAACTATCACTTTAAGCCCCTGTGCAAAACACTTGTGATTTGACCCATTAGAAGACTTGGGCATTAGCTATTGCAGCACTGACATGGTGTCTAGTCAAAAAGCCACTTGGCTCTAGGTCACGTGTAGGGTACTTCATACACTCTGAGAAACAAAGGTGCTGTCTAGAACCTAAAAGGGTTATTTGACTGTCCACATAGGAGAATCCTTTGGAGAACCCTTTTTGGTTCCATATAGAACCCGTTCCACAGAGTGTTCTATATAGAACCCAAAGGGTTCTACCTGGAACCAAAGGGTTCTACCTGGAACCAAATGGGTTCTCCTATGGAAACAGCCAAAGAACCCTTTTGGAACCCTTTTTTCTAAGAGGGTATGGCTCCAACCAGTGTTTCAGCCTGCAGCAGCAGTGTTTAGCTGTATGTGACCGACAGATAACAGATAACACACTACCCTACAGTTCACACATCCTCCAGTGATATTTCAGAACCTCCTCTCCCAGACAAACAGCCAGCAGCAGATTTGCCTATATTGGGCTGATTTGAATACTTTGACGGAGGCCTTTGTAGTGGTAAAGATATGTTCGAAGCCGATGTGTGTGACGAGAGGGGCTTGAATCCATGCATGTTGTCGTATAAGTGCAAATATGTGTATTGTAAATGTGTGTTGCACGTACCTGTGTATGTGAGTTCATGTCTCTGTGTGTGCATCAGGCCTGGGTTTAAATATTTAAAAAAATATTTAAATTAATTTGATATTAATTTCAAAGTAAGTATTAGGAAATTATTTGAAAATACTAAATACAATTATATCTAGTTGATTCGAGCCACATTATTTGAAAATACTAAAATACACAGAAAATAGTATTCAAGCATTCAAATACTCAACAACAAACAAAGTACTCAGGTCTGGTTCGCACACGTGCAGTGTGTGTGTGTGTGTGTGTGTGTGTGTGTGTGTGTGTGTGTGTGTGTGTGTGTGTGTGTGTGTGTGTGTGTGTGTGTGTGTGTGTGTGTGTGTGTGTGTGTGTGTGTGTGTGTGTGTGTGTGTGTGTGTGTGTGTGTGTGTGTGTGTGTGTGTGTGAGAGAGAGAGAGAGAGAGATGTTGTAATGACATCTTGGTTCTCCAGGAATCTTTGTCCTCTGGCCTGAAGCCTTGTGCTCTCTACTCAAATAGCTTTTAGGACATACAGTGGGGCAAAAAAGTATTTAGTCAGCCACCAATTGTGCAAGTTCTCCCACTTAAAAAGATGAGAGAGGCCTGTAATGTTCATTATAGGTACACTTCAACTATGACAGACAAAATGAGAAAAAAAATCCAGAAAATCACATTGTAGGATTTTTAATGAATTTATTTGCAAATTATGGTGGAAAATAAGTATTTGGTCAATAACAAACGTTTATCTCAATACTTTGTATATTACCTTTGGTGGCAATGACAGAGGTCAAATGTTTTCTGTAAGTCTTCACACACTGTTGCTGGTATTTTGGTCCATTCCTCCATGCATATCTCCTCTAGAGCAGTGATGTTTTGGGGCTGTTGCTGGGCAACACGGACTTTCAACTCCCTCCAAAGATTTTCTATGGGGTTGAGATCTGGAGACTGGCTCGGCCACTCCAGGTCCTTGAAATTCTTCTTACGAAGCCACTCCTTCGTTGCCCGGGCGGTGTGTTTGGGATCATTGTCATGCTGAAAGACCCAGCCACATTTAATCTTCAATGCCCTTGCTGATGGAAGGAGGTTTTCACTCAAAATCTCACGATACATGGCCCCATTCACTATTTCCTTTACACGGATCAGTCGTCCTGGTCCCTTTGCAGAAAAACAGCCCCAAAGCATGATGTTTCCACCCCCATGCTTCACAGTAGGTATGGTGTTCTTTGGATGCAACTCAGCATTCTGTGTCCTCCAAACACGACAAGTTGAGTTTTTACCAAAAAGTTATATTTTGGTTTCATCTGACCATATGACATTCTCCCAGTCTTCTTCTGGATCATCCAAATGCTCTCTAGCAAACTTCAGACGGGCCTGGACATGTACTGGCTT
>NW_026290643.1:107500-117500 GCF_023373465.1 Oncorhynchus keta
GCTACCCTGCCACCACAGTAACTCTCTGTGCCACCAGGAATAACTGTGGCCTTGTGTTTTTTTCTCAGTCTAATACAGTCAATCAGGACACCGAACACAATTTCTGAGTGATTCAAATGTTCCCATCCTCTTCATATGCTCTTATATATATCATATATCTCTTTGTAACACTTCAAATGTTCCCATCCTCTTCATATGCTCTTATATATATCATATATCTCTTTGTAACACTTCAAATGTTCCCATCCTCTTCATGTGCTCTTATATATATCATATATCTCTTTGTAACACTTCAAATGTTCCCATCCTCTTCATGTGCTCTTATATATATCATATATCTCTTTGTAACACTTCAAATGTTCCCATCCTCTTCATGTGCTCTTATATATATCATATATCTCTTTGTAACACTTCAAATGTTCCCATCCTCTTCATATGCTCTTATATATATCATATATCTCTTTGTAACACTTCAAATGTTCCCATCCTCTTCATATGCTCTTATATATATCATATATCTCTTTGTAACACTTCAAATGTTCCCATCCTCTTCATATGCTCTTATATATATCATATATCTCTTTGTAACACTTCAAATGTTCCCATCCTCTTCATATGCTCTTATATATATCATATATCTCTTTGTAACACTTCAAATGTTCCCATCCTCTTCATATGCTCTTATATATATCATATATCTCTTTGTAACACTTCAAATGTTCCCATCCTCTTCATATGCTCTTATATATATCATATATCTCTTTGTAACACTTCAAATGTTCCCATCCTCTTCATATGCTCTTATATATATCATATATCTCTTTGTAACACTTCAAATGTTCCCATCCTCTTCATATGCTCTTATATATATCATATATCTCTTTGTAACACTTCAAATGTTCCCATCCTCTTCATGTGCTCTTATATATATCATATATCTCTTTGTAACACTTCAAATGTTCCCATCCTCTTCATATGCTCTTATATATATCATATATCTCTTTGTAACACTTCAAATGTTCCCATCCTCTTCATATGCTCTTATATATATCATATATCTCTTTGTAACACTTCAAATGTTCCCATCCTCTTCATGAGCTCTTATATATATCATATATCTCTTTGTAACACTGTGTTTGATCCTTTTCCTCTTTCCTTCTGTCTTATGTGACACTTTGAACCAAAAAACATAACAGTAAGGTACTCAATTCTTACACTTCAATTATTTGATATTGAGCCAAAAACTGCAATATCAAATAATTTCAAGATTATTGCATTGAACCAGAAATTGTTTTTGTACATTTACTATGCATCTTCATTTGTCAGAATGGATATTGAATGCATTTATTTGTATGTTTTGATTGAAATTGAGAAAATGTACAAATAGTGTCTTATTTAGTTTGAAGGTTCTGAGTCTGTATTTAAGATGCTCACTGAACACGTGATGTAGAAAGAAAAGGATGAAACACAGTGTTACAAGTACACAGCATAAGAAGAGGATGGAAACATTTGAATAACTCTGAAATTGTGTTCTGTGTTCCGATTAACTATATTAGAAGAACAAAATACAATAGCACAGCTATCACCTGGTGGCACAGAGGGTTACTGATCTGGCTGCAGAGCTGGAAACTGCAGATTCAATCCCATGTATTCCAGAAAAATCCAGATGGAAATCCTGTTGTCACACCCTGACCATAGTTTGCTTTGTATGTTCTATGTTTTGTTTGGTCAGGGTGTGATCTGAGTGGGCATTCTATGTTGTGTGTCTAGTTTGTCTGTTTCTGTGTTTGGCCTGATATGGTTCTCAATCAGAGGCAGGTGTTAGTCATGGTCTCTGATTGGGAAACATATTCAGGTAGCCTGTTTGGTGTTGGGTTTTGGTGGGTGATTGTTGCTGTCTTTGTGTTTGTTACACCAGATAGGGCTGTTTTCGGTTTTTCACGTTTCTTGGTTTTGTATATTGTTCTATTTTCATCTTTATTAAAGATGTATCTAAATAACCACGCTGCATTTTGGTCCGCCTCTCCTTCAACAGAAGAAAGCCGTGACACCTGTGTTTCTGTCAATTTTTTGTTTGGTATATTTCGGTCTTCTGTGATGTATATAAAGTGTAATATTGGGATGAAAACTCAAAATGTAATACATTTCAACTCTATATCTGACATTGTACAGGTGTCTTCTTTTTTTTGAAGCCCATAACCATGTGTGTGAGGTGTTTACTTTTGTTTCAAAGCATATTTGTTTAAGATTAACAAGAAACACTCTGTGTGACCCTGATTTAGCCCACTGCGGTAATTAAGGAGCTACAAATGTTCATGCTGAGACTGTTGTGGTAATATTAGGTCAAACTTAAATCGAAATGTTCTTGAAGTCTTCTGAGGACTTCCAAGACAAGGTCAAATGTATATTGTGTGAACATCAATGGAATATTATGTTGAACCTAAACACATTTGCTATGAACGTCCTAAAAACGGACTTATTTGGAAAATGTGCAACACTGTGAGAATGCTGTCTGCAATCTATGTGAATGTCGTAAGAATATTCTTACAACTCCCATAACTTAATGAAAAGTTCTGGAAACCTTTAAAGAACTTAGACCAGATGTTTTGCCAACATTATTACAACATTATAGGAATGTCCTGTGCAACCTAACTGCAACCTAATTGTATGAATGTCATCACAACTGAGCATATTTTGTGTTTTGGGAACCTATGTCTTGTAATGTACCCACACTGTTCCCACAACCTAATTAAATGTTCTGGGAACCTTTAAAGTCCTCAAAAAGTATGTTCTGTCAACATTCTTGCAACATCAAAGGAATGCTTTGTGCTCCCTGATACAAATGTTTTCTAAATGTCAGCACAACTGGACAGGTTTAGTGTTTTGTGAATCTCCTGGCACATCACCATAATGTTCCCGAACCTAAAGAAACATTCTGGGAGCCTTTAAGGAACAGATGAAATGTGTCTGGAAAAGTTCTTGTAACATCAGGTGAATTTTTATACAAACATTCTACAATCTTCAGCATGATTGGATAGTTTTTGTGTTATTAGAACATTTGTAGCGACCTAACAAATGTTCTGGAACTTTCACAGAGGCAAGTAGCTGGTGTGTAGTGTGAGTGGTGAAGACTGTGATGGGAATGTTAAAACAGGAGCGTTGAGATGCCAGGGATGGGGACAGCTTGGGAGAGAGGGAGAGAAAGTGAGATGGGAATGTTGAAACAGGAGCGTTGAGATGCCAGGGATGGGGACAGCAGGGAGAGAGGGAGAAAGTGAGATGGGAATGTTGAAACAGGAGCGTTGAGATGCCAGGGATGGGGACAGCTGGGAGAGAGGGAGAGAAAGTGAGATGGGAATGTTGAAACAGGAGCGTTGAGATGCCAGGGATGGGGACAGCTTGGGAGAGAGGAGAGAAAGTGAGATGGGAATGTTGAAACAGGAGCGTTGAGATGCCAGGGATGGGGACAGCTTGGGAGAGAGGGAGAGAAGGTGAGATGGGAATGTTGAAACAGGAGCGTTGAGATGCCAGGGATGGGGACAGCTTGGGAGAGAGGGAGAGAAAGTGAGATGGGAATGTTGAAACAGGAGCGTTGAGATGCCAGGGATGGGGACAGCTTGGGAGAGAGGGAGAGAAAGTGAGATGGGAATGTTGAAACAGGAGCGTTGAGATGCCAGGGATGGGGACAGCTTGGGAGAGAGGGAGAGAAGGTGAGATGGGAATGTTGAAACAGGAGCGTTGAGATGCCAGGGATGGGGACAGCTTGGGAGAGAGGGAGAGAAAGTGAGATGGGAATGTTGAAACAGGAGCGTTGAGATGCCAGGGATGGGGACAGCTTGGGAGAGAGGAGAGAAAGTGAGATGGGAATGTTGAAACAGGAGCGTTGAGATGCCAGGGATGGGGACAGCTTGGGAGAGAGGGAGAGAAAGTGAGATGGGAATGTTGAAACAGGAGCGTTGAGATGCCAGGGATGGGGACAGCTTGGGGAGAGAGGGGAGAAGGTGAGATGGGAATGTTGAAACAGGAGCGTTGAGATGCCAGGGATGGGGACAGCTTGGGAGAGGGAGAGAAAGTGAGATGGGAATGTTGAAACAGGAGCGTTGAGATGCCAGGGATGGGGACAGCTTGGGAGAGAGGGAGAGAAAGTGAGATGGGAATGTTGAAACAGGAGCGTTGAGATGCCAGGGATGGGGACAGCTTGGGAGAGAGGGAGAGAAGGTGAGATGGGAATGTTGAAACAGGAGCGTTGAGATGCCAGGGATGGGGACAGCTTGGGAGAGAGGGAGAGAAAGTGAGATGGGAATGTTGAAACAGGAGCGTTGAGATGCCAGGGATGGGGACAGCTTGGGAGAGAGGGAGAGAAGGTGAGATGGGAATGTTGAAACAGGAGCGTTGAGATGCCAGGGATGGGGACAGCTTGGGAGAGAGGGAGAGAAAGTGAGATGGGAATGTTGAAACAGGAGCGTTGAGATGCCAGGGATGGGGACAGCTTGGGAGAGAGGGAGAGAAGGTGAGATGGGAATGTTGAAACAGGAGCGTTGAGATGCCAGGGATGGGGACAGCTTGGGAGAGAGGGAGAGAAAGTGAGATGGGAATGTTGAAACAGGAGCGTTGAGATGCCAGGGATGGGGACAGCTTGGGAGAGAGGGAGAGAAAGTGAGATGGGAATGTTGAAACAGGAGCGTTGAGATGCCAGGGATGGGGACAGCTTGGGAGAGAGGGAGAGAAGGTGAAATGGGAATGTTGAAACAGGAGCGTTGAGATGCCAGGGATGGGGACAGCTTGGGAGAGAGGGAGAGAAAGTGAGATGGGAATGTTGAAACAGGAGCGTTGAGATGCCAGGGATGGGGACAGCTTGGGAGAGAGGGAGAGAAAGTGAGATGGGAATGTTGAAACAGGAGCGTTGAGATGCCAGGGATGGGGACAGCTTGGGAGAGAGGGAGAGAAAGTGAGATGGGAATGTTGAAACAGGAGCGTTGAGATGCCAGGGATGGGGACAGCTTGGGAGAGAGGGAGAGAAGGTGAGATGGGAATGTTGAAACAGGAGCGTTGAGATGCCAGGGATGGGGACAGCTTGGGAGAGAGGGAGAGAAGGTGAGATGGGAATGTTGAAACAGGAGCGTTGAGATGCCAGGGATGGGGACAGCTTGGGGGAGGGAGAGAAAGTGAGATGGGAATGTTGAAACAGGAGCGTTGAGATGCCAGGGATGGGGACAGCTTGGGAGAGAGGGAGAGAAGGTGAGATGGCAATGGTGAAACAGGAGCGTTGAGATGCCAGGGATGGGGACAGCTTGGGAGAGAGGGAGAGAAGGTGAGATGGGAATGTTGAAACAGGAGCGTTGAGATGCCAGGGATCAGGGACAGCTTGGGAGAGAGGGAGAGAAGGTGAGATGGGAATGTTGAAACAGGAGCGTTGAGATGCCAGGGATGGGGACAGCTTGGGAGAGAGGGAGAGAAAGTGAGATGGGAATGTTGAAACAGGAGCGTTGAGATGCCAGGGATGGGGACAGCTTGGGAGAGAGGGAGAGAAAGTGAGATGGGAATGTTGAAACAGGAGCGTTGAGATGCCAGGGATGGGGACAGCTTGGGAGAGAGGGAGAGAAAGTGAGATGGGAATGTTGAAACAGGAGCGTTGAGATGCCAGGGATGGGGACAGCTTGGGAGAGAGGGAGAGAAGGTGAGATGGGAATGTTGAAACAGGAGCGTTGAGATGCCAGGGATGGGGACAGCTTGGGAGAGAGGAGAGAGAAGGTGAGATGGGAATGTTGAAACAGGAGCGTTGAGATGCCAGGGATGGGGACAGCTTGGGAGAGAGGGAGAGAAAGTGAGATGGGAATGTTGAAACAGGAGCGTTGAGATGCCAGGGATGGGGACAGCTTGGGAGAGAGGAGAGAAAGTGAGATGGGAATGTTGAAACAGGAGCGTTGAGATGCCAGGGATGGGGACAGCTTGGGAGAGAGGGAGAGAAGGTGAGATGGGAATGTTGAAACAGGAGCGTTGAGATGCCAGGGATGGGGACAGCTTGGGAGAGAGGGAGAGAAAGTGAGATGGGAATGTTGAAACAGGAGCGTTGAGATGCCAGGGATGGGGACAGCTTGGGAGAGAGGGAGAGAAAGTGAGATGGGAATGTTGAAACAGGAGCGTTGAGATGCCAGGGATGGGGACAGCTTGGGAGAGAGGGAGAGAAAGTGAGATGGGAATGTTGAAACAGGAGCGTTGAGATGCCAGGGATGGGGACAGCTTGGGAGAGAGGGAGAGAAGGTGAGATGGAATGTTGAAACAGGAGCGTTGAGATGCCAGGGATGGGGACAGCTTGGGAGAGAGGAGAGAAAGTGAGATGGGAATGTTGAAACAGGAGCGTTGAGATGCCAGGGATGGGGACAGCTTGGGAGAGAGGGAGAGAAAGTGAGATGGGAATGTTGAAACAGGAGCGTTGAGATGCCAGGGATGGGGACAGCTTGGGAGAGAGGGAGAAAGTGAGATGGGAATGTTGAAACAGGAGCGTTGAGATGCCAGGGATGGGGACAGCTTGGGAGAGAGGGAGAGAAAGTGAGATGGGAATGTTGAAACAGGAGCGTTGAGATGCCAGGGATGGGGACAGCTTGGGAGAGAGGGAGAGAAGGTGAGATGGGAATGTTGAAACAGGAGCGTTGAGATGCCAGGGATGGGGACAGCTTGGGAGAGAGGGAGAGAAAGTGAGATGGGAATGTTGAAACAGGAGCGTTGAGATGCCAGGGATGGGGACAGCTTGGGAGAGAGGGAGAGAAGGTGAGATGGGAATGTTGAAACAGGAGCGTTGAGATGCCAGGGATGGGGACAGCTTGGGAGAGAGGGAGAGAAAGTGAGATGGGAATGTTGAAACAGGAGCGTTGAGATGCCAGGGATGGGGACAGCTTGGGAGAGAGGGAGAGAAAGTGAGATGGGAATGTTGAAACAGGAGCGTTGAGATGCCAGGGATGCGGACAGCTTGGGAGAGAGGAGAGAAGGTGAGATGGGAATGTTGAAACAGGAGCGTTGAGATGCCAGGGATGGGGACAGCTTGGGGAGAGGGAGAGAAAGTGAGATGGGAATGTTGAAACAGGAGCGTTGAGATGCCAGGGATGGGGACAGCTTGGGAGAGAGGGAGAGAAAGTGAGATGGGAATGTTGAAACAGGAGCGTTGAGATGCCAGGGATGGGGACAGCTTGGGAGAGAGGGAGAGAAAGTGAGATGGGAATGTTGAAACAGGAGCGTTGAGATGCCAGGGATGGGGACAGCTTGGGAGAGAGGGAGAGAAGGTGAGATGGGAATGTTGAAACAGGAGCGTTGAGATGCCAGGGATGGGGACAGCTTGGGAGAGAGGGAGAGAAGTGAGATGGGAATGTTGAAACAGGAGCGTTGAGATGCCAGGGATGGGGACAGCTTGGGAGAGAGGGAGAGAAAGTGAGATGGGAATGTTGAAACAGGAGCGTTGAGATGCCAGGGATGGGGACAGCTTGGGAGAGAGGGAGAGAAGGTGAGATGGCAATGGTGAAACAGGAGCGTTGAGATGCCAGGGATGGGGACAGCTTGGGAGAGAGGGAGAGAAGGTGAGATGGGAATGTTGAAACAGGAGCGTTGAGATGCCAGGGATGGGGACAGCTTGGGAGAGAGGGAGAGAAAGTGAGATGGGAATGTTGAAACAGGAGCGTTGAGATGCCAGGGATGGGGACAGCTTGGGAGAGAGGGAGAGAAAGTGAGATGGGAATGTTGAAACAGGAGCGTTGAGATGCCAGGGATGGGGACAGCTTGGGGAGAGGGAGAGAAAGTGAGATGGGAATGTTGAAACAGGAGCGTTGAGATGCCAGGGATGGGGACAGCTTGGGAGAGAGGGAGAGAAGGTGAGATGGCAATGGTGAAACAGGAGCGTTGAGATGCCAGGGATGGGGACAGCTTGGGAGAGAGGGGAGAGAAGGTGAGATGGGAATGTTGAAACAGGAGCGTTGAGATGCCAGGGATGGGGTTTGGGGAGAGAGGGAGAGAAAGTGAGATGGGAATGTTGAAACAGGAGCGTTGAGATGCCAGGGATGGGGACAGCTTGGGAGAGAGGGAGAGAAAGTGAGATGGGAATGTTGAAACAGGAGCGTTGAGATGCCAGGGATGGGGACAGCTTGGGAGAGAGGGAGAGAAAGTGAGATGGGAATGTTGAAACAGGAGCGTTGAGATGCCAGGGATGCGGACAGCTTGGGAGAGAGGGAGAGAAAGTGAGATGGGAATGTTGAAACAGGAGCGTTGAGATGCCAGGGATGGGGACAGCTTGGGAGAGAGGGAGAGAAAGTGAGATGGGAATGTTGAAACAGGAGCGTTGAGATGCCAGGGATGGGGACAGCTTGGGAGAGAGGGAGAGAAAGTGAGATGGGAATGTTGAAACAGGAGCGTTGAGATGCCAGGGATGCGGACAGCTTGGGAGAGAGGGAGAGAAAGTGAGATGGGAATGTTGAAACAGGAGCGTTGAGATGCCAGGGATGGGGACAGCTTGGGAGAGAGGGAGAGAAAGTGAGATGGGAATGTTGAAACAGGAGCGTTGAGATGCCAGGGATGCGGACAGCTTGGGAGAGAGGGAGAGAAAGTGAGATGGGAATGTTGAAACAGGAGCGTTGAGATGCCAGGGATGGGGACAGCTTGGGAGAGAGGAGAGAAAGTGAGATGGGAATGTTGAAACAGGAGCGTTGAGATGCCAGGGATGGGGACAGCTTGGGAGAGAGGGAGAGAAAGTGAGATGGGAATGTTGAAACAGGAGCGTTGAGATGCCAGGGATGCGGACAGCTTGGGAGAGAGGGAGAGAAAGTGAGATGGGAATGTTGAAACAGGAGCGTTGAGATGCCAGGGATGGGGACAGCTTGGGAGAGAGGGAGAGAAGGTGAGATGGGAATGTTGAAACAGGAGCGTTGAGATGCCAGGGATGCGGACAGCTTGGGAGAGAGGGAGAGAAAGTGAGATGGGAATGTTGAAACAGGAGCGTTGAGATGCCAGGGATGGGGACAGCTTGGGAGAGAGGGAGAGAAGGTGAGATGGGAATGTTGAAACAGGAGCGTTGAGATGCCAGGGATGGGGACAGCTTGGGAGAGAGGGAGAGAAGGTGAGATGGGAATGTTGAAACAGGAGCGTTGAGATGCCAGGGATGCGGACAGCTTGGGAGAGAGGGAGAGAAAGTGAGATGGGAATGTTGAAACAGGAGCGTTGAGATGCCAGGGATGGGGACAGCTTGGGAGAGAGGGAGAGAAAGTGAGATGGGAATGTTGAAACAGGAGCGTTGAGATGCCAGGGATGGGGGCAGCTTGGGAGAGAGGGAGAGAAAGTGAGATGGGAATGTTGAAACAGGAGCGTTGAGATGCCAGGGATGGGGGCAGCTTGGGAGAGAGGGAGAGAAAGTGAGATGGGAAGAGATGGAGGGAGTGGGTGAAGAAACCGTTTCTCTGTCACCTCTCCGGGGCAGTCCTGATGGGGAGAGAGGGGTAGGTAGCGTGCTTGGGGGAGAGGGGTAGGGGTTTGGGGAGAAGGCGTAGGGGGCTTGGGGAGAGGGGTACTGACCTCCTGGGGATTTGAGCTGGTATGGTGCTGCGTCTGTGATCTGTCTGAATCCCATCTCGGCATGATGAGAAAACCAGCGAGTTTTACACACACACACACACACACACACACACACACACACACACACACACACACACACACACACACACACACACACACACACACACACACACACACACACACACACACACACACACACACACACACACACACACACACACACGCACTCTGTCTTGTACAGCTAACCTTGTGGGGACGCACAATTCAGTTCCATTCAAAATCCTTTTTCCCTAAAAACCTAACCCATACGCTTACCTAACCTTAACCTAAACCAAAAACCTAACCTTAACCTAAACCTAACCCTAGCTCCTAACCCTTAACGTAATTCTAACCTTAACACTAAACCCCCTAGGAATAGCTTTTGACCAAAAAATTCTCCCAGGTTCGTCAA
>NW_026290643.1:130000-147500 GCF_023373465.1 Oncorhynchus keta
CAAAGTAGAGATAGAAATAATGGGATGCAAAGGAGCAAAATAAATAAATACAATAGGGGGAGAGGTAGTTGTTTGGGCTAAATTATAGATGGGCTATGTACAGCTGCTATGGTGACCAGCGAGCTGAGATAAGGGGGGACTTTACCTAGCAGGGTCTTGTAGATGATCTGGAGCCAGTGCGTTTGGCGACGAGTATGAAGCGAGGGCCAGCTAACGAGAGCGTACAGGTCGCTGTGGTGGGTAGAATACTAAAACATGCGGACTCTCCTTCACTGCAGCCGACGTGAGGAAAACATTTAAACGTGTCAACCCTCGCAAGGCTGCAGGCCCAGACGGCATCCCCAGCCGCGCCCTCAGAGCATGCGCAGACCAGCTGGCTGGTGTGTTTACGGACATATTCAATCAATCCCTATCCCAGTCTGTTGTTCCCGCATGCTTCAAGAGGGCCACCATTGTTCCTGTTCCCAAGAAATCTAAGGTAACTGAGCTAAACGACTACCGCCCCGTAACACTCACTTCTGTCATCATGAAGTGCTTTGAGAGACTAGTCAAGGACCATATCACCTCCACCTTACCTGACACCCTAGACCCACTCCAATTTGATTACCGCCCAAATAGGTCCACAGACGATGCAATCTCAACCACACTGCACACTGCCCTAACCCATCTGGACAAGAGAAATACCTATGTGAGAATGCTGTTCATCGACTACAGCTCGGCCTTTAACACCATAGTGCCCTCCAAGCTCGTCATCAAGCTCGAGACCCTGGGTCTCGACCCCGTCCTGTGCAACTGGGTACTGGACTTCCTGACGGGCCACCCCCAGGTGGTGAGGGTAGGCAACAACATTTCCACCCCGCTGATCCTCAACACTGGGGCCCCACAAGGGTGCGTTCTGAGCCCTCTCCTGTACTCCCTGTTCACCCACGACTGCATGGCCACGCACGCCTCCAACTCAATCATCAAGTTTGCGGACGACACAACAGTGGTAGGCTTGATTACCAACAACGACGAGACGGCCTACAGGGAGGAGTTGAGGGCCCTCGGAGTGTGGTGTCAGGAAAATAACCTCACACTCAACGTCAACAAAACTAAGGAGATGATTGTGGACTTCAGGAAACAGCAGAGGGAACACCCCCTATCCACATTGATGGGACAGTAGTGGAGAGGGTAGTAAGTTTTAAGTTCCTCGGCGTACACATCACAGACAAACTGAATTGGTCCACCCACACAGACAGCATCGTGAAGAAGGCGCAGCAGCGCCTCTTCAACCTCAGGAGGCTGAAGAAATTTGGCTTGTCACCAAAAGCACTCACAAACTTCTACAGATGCACAATCGAGAGCATCCTGTCGGGCTGTATCACCGCCTGGTACGGCAACTGCTCCGCCCACAACCGTAAGGCTCTCCAGAGGGTAGTGAGGCTGCACAACGCATCACCGGGGCAAACTACCTGCCCTCCAGGACACCTACACCACCCGATGTCACAGGAAGGCCATAAAGATCATCAAGGACAACAACAACCCGGTCCACTGCCTGTTCACCCCGCTATCATCCAGAAGGCGAGGTCAGTACAGGTGCATCAAAGCTGGGACCGAGAGACTGAAAAACAGCTTCTATCTCAAGGCCATCAGACTTTTAAACAGCCACCACTAACATTGAGTGGCTGCTGCCAACACACTGACTCAACTCAGCCACTTTAATAATGGGAATTGATGGGAAATTATGTAAAATATATCACTAGCCACTTTAAACAATGCTACCTAATATAATGTTTACATACCCTACATTATTCATCTCATATGTATATGTATATACTGTACTCTATATCATCTACTGCATCTTTATGTAATACATGTATCACTAGCCACTTTAACTATGCCACTTTGTTTACATACTCATCTCATATGTATATACTGCACTCAATACCATCTACTGTATCCTGCCTATGCCGCTCTGTACCATCACTCACTCATATATCTTTATATACATATTCTTATCCCCTTACACTTGTGTCTGTCTATAAGGTAGTAGTTTTGGAATTGTTAGCTAGATTACTTGTTGGTTATTACTGCATTGTCGGAACTTGAACCACAAGCATTTCGCTACACTCGCATTAACATCTGCTAACCATGTGTATGTGACAAATACAATTTGGTTTGATTTGATTTGATATGTGGCTTTGGTGACAAAATGGATGGCACTGTGATAGACTGCATCCAATTTATTGAGTAGGGTATTGGAGGCTATTTTGTAAATGACGTCGCCAAAGTCAAGGATCGGTAGGATGGTCAGTTTTACAAGGGTATGTTTGGCAGCATGAGTGAAGGAGGCTTTGTTGCAAAATAGGAAGCCAATTCCAGATTTAAATTTGGATTAGAGATGTTTGATGTGAGTTTGGAAGGAGAGTTTACAGTCTAACCAGACACCTAGGTATTTGTAGTTGTCCACGTATTCTAAGTCAGAAACGTCCAGAGTAGTGATGCTGGATGGGTGGGCAGGTGCAGGCAGCGATCGGTTGAAGAGAATGCATTTAGTTTTACTTGTATTTAACAGCAATTGGAGGCCACGGAAGGGGAGTTGTATGGCATTGAAGCTCGTCTGGAGGGTTGTTAACAAAGTGTCCAAAGAAGGGCCAGAAGTATGTGTGTGTGTCTCAGAATGGTGTCGTCCGCGTAGAGGTGGATCAGCGACTCACCAGAATCTAAAATCTAAAATATATTTTGATGTGTTTAACACTTTTTTGGTTACTACGTGATTCCATATGTGTAATTTAACTTTTGACTGGTACTACATGTGTGTGTTCCACTCTTGGCATGTTCATCACAAATTCATTAAAAGCTTGCATAAAACACACCCACACACACACACAGGCATCTGCACTGAACTTGATCACACTACCTGTCTGTCACTGTGTGGGACTGTATGTGCACGTGTATGTCTGTGTTGGTTGTGTGTGTGTATGTGTGTGTTGGTTGTGTGTGTGGGGGGGTGTTGGTTGTGTGTGTGTGTGTGTGTGTGTGTGTGTGTGTGTGTGTGTGTGTGTGTGTGTGTGTGTGTGTGTGTGTGTGTGTGTGTGTGTGTGTGTGTGTGTGTGTATGAGGTTTATATATACAGTAGCTGTGTGATTGTTGTAAGATTGTGATACTGATTATCATCTGTTGTGTGGATAACTCAATTCCAAATCTCCAGGACCTCTAGTCATTGAGTCCTAGGGCTCAGAGTTATACCTAGAGTCTTTAGTTACCCACACTGTACCCCATCCCACCTTTGACCTATCCCTTACCTCTTGGCCCCCATACCACCTGGTCTCTGTGTCTCTCCCACTACACTCAAACCACAGGGGGAAGGACGGGCTCGTGGTAATGACTGCAGCAGAATCAGTGAAATACATCATACACATGTTTTCCAGGTGGTTGATGCCATTCCATTTGTTCCGTTCCGGGGGAGCCTTCCTCCCCTCAGCAGCCTCCTGTGACTCAAACAGGGTAAACCCGTTGGTAGGTCATCAGAACCAGGCAATGCAACATCACAAGGCAACCCCCTTTCCACCTCCCCTCCCTCCCTCCACCCCTCCACCCGACCCTCGAGACACACCCGACAACCCCTCCAAAAATGTAGCGCCAAGAACACCCAGACACTTGACACAGGAACAGAGAGGGGGAGGGAACAGGGACACACACACCTGCTGAATCAGGCGCCTCTACGCCACAGAGTATGATAGAAACGGATCCCCTTATATCTACTCTGCTGATATTCCTACACACACACACACACACACACACACACACACACACACACACACACACACACACACACACACACACACACACACACACACACACAC
The DNA here is from genome assembly GCF_023373465.1 of Oncorhynchus keta. Classification (NCBI taxonomy): domain Eukaryota; kingdom Metazoa; phylum Chordata; class Actinopteri; order Salmoniformes; family Salmonidae; genus Oncorhynchus; species Oncorhynchus keta. Next base: position 133,846 of record NW_026290643.1, read on the forward strand.
ACACACACACACACACACCTCTAGTCTATTAATGTCTGTAACCCAGAACACACACGCGCTGGTCATCATGGATAGCTGATCCAGTTTCACAGCCAGTAACCAGACGCTTTTACAATTGTACCCTGCCTCAGCTCTCCTCTAACCTGCCCGGCAACACATATTACACAGCACAACACACACTCACAAATGTGCCCACACACACAAACACACATACTTGTTGTCCCTGGTCCAACGTGGTGTCCTTGTGTAGGACGCTCCCTAAAGGACCCCTGCCTGTAGTATCCTCTTACTGTAGACCACAAGGCCAATCACGGAACACACACACAAAGGCCTCTCACGGCAGCAAGTGCTACTCTGCCTGAGGTGAGTGGACAGGGAAGAGTCTCAATAGGTTTTATACACACACACATCTCGGTAGGGTTACTACTGTATTCCTGCCCTCTGTAGTGTTATCTCTGTGGGGTTAATACCCTATTCCTGCCTTCCCTCTCGAGTGTTATCTCTGTGGGGTTACTACTGTATTTCCACCCTCTGTAGTGTTATCTCTGTGGGGTTACTACTGTATTTCCGCCCTCTGTAGTGTTATCTCTGTGGGGTTACTACTGTATTCCTGCCCTCTATATTGTTATCTCTGTGGGGTTAATACTGTATTCCTGCCTTCCCTCTCTAGTGTTATCTCTGTGGGGTTACTACTGTATTTCCACCCTCTGTAGTGTTATCTCTGTGGGGTTACTACTGTATTTCCGCCCTCTGTAGTGTTATCTCTGTGGGGTTAATACTGTATTCCTGCCCTCTATATTGTTATCTCTGTGGGGTTAATACTGTATTCCTGCCCTCTATATTGTTATCTCTGTGGGGTTATACTGTATTCCTGCCCCTCTCTAGTGTTATCTCTGTGGGGTTACTACTGTATTTCCACCCTCTGTAGTGTTATCTCTGTGGGGTTAATACTGTATTCCTGCCTTCCCTCTCTAGTGTTATCTCTGTGGGGTTACTACTGTATTTCCACCCTCTGTAGTGTTATCTCTGTGGGGTTACTACTGTATTTCCGCCCTCTGTAGTGTTATCTCTGTGGGGTTACTACTGTATTCCTGCCCTCTATATTGTTATCTCTGTGGGGTTACTACTGTATTCCTCCGCCCTCTCTAGTGTTATCTCTGTGGGGTTACTACTGTATTTCCTGCCCTCTGTAGTGTTATCTCTGTGGGGTTACTACTGTATTCCTGCCCTCTATATTGTTATCTCTGTGGGGTTACTGTATTACTGTATTGTTTCCTGGGGTTAATACTGTATTCCTGCCTTCCCTCTCTAGTGTTATCTCTGTGGGGTTACTACTGTATTTCCGCCCTCTGTAGTGTTATCTCTGTGGGGTTACTACTGTATTCCTGCCCTCTATATTGTTACCTTTGTGGGGTTACTACTGTATTTCCACCCTCTGTAGTGTTATCTTTGTGGGGTTAATACTGTATTCCTGCCTTCCCTCTCTAGTGTTATCTCTGTGGGGTTACTACTGTATTTCCGCCCTCTGTAGTGTTATCTCTGTGGGGTTACTACTGTATTCCTGCCCTCTATATTGTTATCTCTGTGGGGTTAATACTGTATTCCTGCCTTCCCTCTCTAGTGTTATCTCTGTGGGGTTACTACTGTATTTCCGCCCTCTATATTGTTATCTCTGTGGGGTTACTACTGTATTTCTGCCTTCCCTCTCTAGTGTTATCTCTGTGGGGTTACTACTGTATTTCCGCCCTCTCTAGTGTTATCTCTGTGGGGTTACTACTGTATTCCTGCCCTCTATATTGTTATCTCTGTGGGGTTAATACTGTATTTCCGCCCTCTCTAGTGTTATCTCTGTGGGGTTACTACTGTATTTCCACCCTCTGTAGTGTTATCTCTGTGGGGTTAATACTGTATTCCTGCCTTCCCTCTCTAGTGTTATCTCTGTGGGGTTACTACTGTATTTCCACCCTCTGTAGTGTTATCTCTGTGGGGTTAATACTGTATTCCTGCCTTCCCTCTCTAGTGTTATCTCTGTGGGGTTACTACTGTATTTCCACCCTCTGTAGTGTTATCTTTGTGGGGTTACTACTGTATTTCCGCCCTCTGTATTGTTATCTCTGTGGGGTTACTACTGTATTCCTGCCCTCTATATTGTTATCTCTGTGGGGTTAATACTGTAGTGTTTCCTACTTCCCCCTCTAGTGTTATCTCTGTGGGGTTACTACTGTACTGTATTGTTTCTCTGTGGGGTTAATACTGTATTCCTGCCCTCTGTAGTGTTATCTCTATTGCCCTCTATATTGTTATCTCTGTGGGGTTACTACTGTATTCCTGCCCTCTATATTGTTACCTTTGTGGGGTTACTACTGTATTTCCACCCTCTGTAGTGTTATCTTTGTGGGGTTAATACTGTATTCCTGCCTTCCTCTCTAGTGTTATCTCTGTGGGGTTACTACTGTATTTCCGCCCTCTGTAGTGTTATCTCTGTGGGGTTACTACTGTATTCCTGCCCTCTATGTTGTTACCTTTGTGGGGTTACTACTGTATTTCCACCCTCTGTAGTGTTATCTTTGTGGGGTTAATACTGTATTCCTGCCTTCCCTCTCTAGTGTTATCTCTGTGGGGTTACTACTGTATTTCCGCCCTCTGTAGTGTTATCTCTGTGGGGTTACTACTGTATTCCTGCCCTCTATATTGTTATCTCTGTGGGGTTAATACTGTATTCCTGCCTTCCCTCTCTAGTGTTATCTCTGTGGGGTTACTACTGTATTTCCGCCCTCTATATTGTTATCTCTGTGGGGTTACTACTGTATTTCTGCCTTCCCTCTCTAGTGTTATCTCTGTGGGGTTACTACTGTATTTCCGCCCTCTCTAGTGTTATCTCTGTGGGGTTACTACTGTATTCCTGCCCTCTATATTGTTATCTCTGTGGGGTTACTACTGTATTTCCGCCCATCTAGTGTTATCTCTGTGGGGTTACTACTGTATTTCCACCCTCTGTAGTGTTATCTCTGTGGGGTTAATACTGTATTCCTGCCTTCCCTCTCTAGTGTTATCTCTGTGGGGTTACTACTGTATTTCCACCCTCTGTTGTTATCTCTATGGGGTTTTGTTTCTGTCCTTTTCCTAGTGTTATCTCTGTGGGGTTACTACAGTATTTCCAGGCCCTCTGTAATGTTATCTTTGTGGGGTTACACTGTTTTTGCCCTCAGAGTGTTATCTCTATCTGCTCATACGTATCTCTGTGGGGTTTACTGTATTCCTGCCTTCCCTCTGAGTGTTTCCAGTGGGGTTACTCTCTGTGGGGTTACTACTGTATTTCCGCCCTCTCTAGTGTTATCTCTGTGGGGTTACTACTGTATTCCTGCCCTCTATATTGTTATCTCTGTGGGGTTACTACTGTATTTCCGCCCTCTCTAGTGTTATCTCTGTGGGGTTACTACTGTATTTCCACCTCTGTAGTGTTATCTCTGTGGGGTTAATACTGTATTCCTGCCTTCCCTCTCTAGTGTTATCTCTGTGGGGTTACATTACTGTATTTCCACCCTCTGTAGGAGTACTGTATTCCTCCACCCTCTCTAGTGTTATCTCTGTGGGAAACATATGTTACCCTCTGTAGTGTTATCTGTGGGGTCCGCCCTCTGTAGTGTTATCTCTGTGGGGTTACTACTGTATTCCTGCCCTCTATATTGTTATCTCTGTGGGGTTAATACTGTATTCCTGCCTTCCCTCTCTAGTGTTATCTCTGTGGGGTTACTACTGTATTTCCGCCCTCTGTAGTGTTATCTCTGTGGGGTTACTACTGTATTCCTGCCCTCCTCAGATCTATATTGTTACCTTTGTGGGGTTACTACTGTATTTCCACCCTCTGTAGTGTTATCTTTGTGGGGTTAATACTTCTGCCTTGAGCCCTCTCTAGTGTTATCTCTGTGGGGTTACTACTGTATTTCCGCCCTCTGTGTGTTATCTCTGTGGGGTTTACTGTACCTGCCCTCTATATTGTTATCTCCTGTATTCCTGCCTTCCCTCTCTAGTGTTATCTCTGTGGGGTTACTACTGTATTTCCCAGCCCTCTATATTGTTATCTCTGTGGGGTTACTACTGTATTTCTGGTGTTATCTCTGTGGGGTTACTACTGTATTTCCGCCCTCTCTAGTGTTATCTCTGTGGGGTTACTACTGTATTCCTGCCCTCTGAGGGTTTATGTTTCCTCCTGCTCGGTGTGTGCCCAGTGCAAGGCTCCTAGACACCTGCCCAGAGGTAAGTTACAACCTTTACTCAATCCACAATGGCCGTGGTCGCACCTGTCGGTGGATTTCATGACCGATCTTCCACCTTCACAGGGTAACACCACGATCCTGTCGTCTCCTCCCTTTGCCCGGTCTCTCTACGGCCCTACAAACTGCGGAGGCCCTGTTTACACACGTCTTCCGGCACTACGGGGTGCCTGAGGATATAGTGTCTGATCGGGGTCCCCAGTACACGTCAAGGGTCTGGAAGGCGTTCATGGAACGTCTGGGGGTCTCGGTCAGCCTTACCTCAGGTTTTCCCAGAGAGTAACGGGCAGGTGGAGAGAGTTAACCAGGATGTGGGTAGGTTTCTGAGGTCTTATTGCCAGGACCGGCCAGGGAGTGAGCACCGTTCGTGCCCTGGGCAGAGATGGCCCAGAACTCGCTCCGCCAGTCCTCCACTAACCTCTCTACCTTCCAGTGTGTGTTGGGGTATCAGCTGGTTCTGGCTCCTTGGTATCAGAGTCAGACCGAGGCTCTTGCGGTGGACGACTGGTTCTGGCGCGCAGAAGAAACATGGGATGCCGCCCATGTCCATCTTCAGCACTCCGTACTGCGCCAGAAAGTTGGTGAAGACCGTCACCGCAGTGAGGGCCCGGTATTCGCACCGGGTTACAGGGTCTGGCTCTAGACCCAAAACCTGCCCCTCCGCCTGCCCTGTCGGAAGCTGGGTCCGCGGTTTGTGGGGCCATTTAAAGTCCTGAGGAGAGTGAACGAGGTATGTTACAGTTTACAGATTCCCCCGATTACCGCATTACCCCTCATTCCATATGTCTCTCCTCAGGCCAGTGCTGGCTGGCCCACTCCAGGAGTCTGAGGTGCGGGACGTTCCTCCACCCCCTCTGGACATCGAGGGGGCCCCGGCGTACTCCGTTCATTCCATACTGGATTCGAGATGTCGGGCGGGGGCCTTCAGTATCTTGTGGACTGGGAGGGGTATGGTCCGGAGGAGAGATGCTGGGTTCATGTGGAGGACATGTTGGATCCTTTCATGCTGCTAGATTTCCACCATCTCCATTCGGATCGCCTCGCCCTCCGGGTCATCCCCGTGGTGGTTTTGGAGTTTTGTCAGTATTTATTAAATAACTGTTTATACCAAGTTCGTTCTCCTGCGCCTGACTTCCCTGCCACCAACACGCACCCTTTGCACTTGCCCTCTCGCTGTAGTGTTATCTCTGTGTGGTTACTACTGTATTCTTGCCCTCTCTAGTGTTACCTCTGTGTGGTTACTACTGTATTCCTGCCCTCTGTAGAGTTATCTCTGTGGGGTTACTACTGTATTACTGCCTGCCATCTGCAGTGTTATCTCTGTGGGGTTACTACTGCATTTCTGCCCTCTCTAATGTTATCTCTGTAGGGTTACTATTGTATTCCTGCCCTCTCTAATGTTATCTCTGTAGGGTTAATATTGTATTCCTGCCCTCGCTAGTGTTATCTCTGTAGGGTTATTACTGTATTCCTGCCCTCCTTTCTGTCTCCTCCCTCTCTCCCCACGCCACCCTCTTCTCTGTCTTGTCTCTCTTTTCCTACGCCCCTGCCCTGGTGCCAACCCAGCATCACTAGCAGAATTCCTCACCTGTGTGTCGGCATGCCGCGGATTACAATCGGACACATTCCCGACGCCGTCTCACACACACACTGAATTTCGGTGGATCACAGACACATTCCCATCTCACTGCCCTCTCACCAGCCTCACATGCAGGACATCAATCAGGTATTCCTTGTGAATATCTGCGTTCCTTGGCTGGGGATTGGAATGAGGCTTAGACTTCTGGAATCAGGAAAAGAGTTCCGTCAGAGATGTTTGGAATTCCAACCGGAATCCCCTCTGTCTGATGTTGGGGGTGAGCTAGAGTACACCATGAGTGAGAGTGTGGGCCTGGGGCAGTGTGTTGTGTGTGTAGTGTGAGTTATAGCATCACTCCACCTCTCTTCCTTTCAGGCCACACAGTTCCATATCTGCTCACGAGAGAGGAATTGTAGGAAACCAGGAGAGACCTATTATGGTATGAGGACATACCAATCCTACCTCTCACACACACACATTCACACCGAGACACACACACACACTCACACCGAGACACACACACCCAAACAGTCTCCTACTCTGATAGAGATCATCACATTTCGACAGTATCAGAGTAGAAGATACTGTAATCAGGCTGATTCCTCAGTCATTATGTTACTGTACAGTTAGGAGAAACTAGGTCACTATGTTACTGTAGAGTTAGGACTAACTCAGTCATTGTGTTACTGTAGTTAGGAGTAAATCAGTCATTATTTTACTGTAGTTATGAGTAACTCAGTCAAGACGTTACTGTAGTTAGGAGTAACTCAGTCATTATGTTACTGTAGTTAGGAGTAACTCAGTCATTTTGTTACTGTCGAGTTAGGAGTAACTCAGTCATTATGTTACTGTAGTTAGGATTAACTCAGTCATTATGTTACTGTAGTTAGGAGTAACTCAGTCATTATGCTACTATCGAGTTAGGAGTAACTCAGTCATTATGCTACTATCGAGTTAGGAGTATCTCAGTCATTATGTTACTGTAGTTAGGAGTAACTCAGTCATTATGTTACTGTCGAGTTAGGAGTAACTCAGTCATTTTGTTACTGTAGAGTTAGGAGTAACTCAGTCATTATGTTACTGTAGTTAGGATTAACTCAGTCATTATGCTACTATCGAGTTAGGAGTAACTCAGTCATTATGCTACTATCGAGTTAGGAGTAACTCAGTCATTTTGTTACTGTAGAGTTAGGAGTAACTCAGTCATTATGTTACTGTAGTTAGGATTAACTCAGTCATTATGTTACTGTAGTTAGGAGTAACTCAGTCATTATGCTACTATCGAGTTAGGAGTAACTCAGTCATTATGCTACTCTCGAGTTAGGAGTATCTCAGTCATTATGTTACTGTAGTTAGGAGTAACTCAGTCATTATGTTACTGTAGTTAGGATTAACTCAGTCATTATGTTACTGTAGTTAGGAGTAACTCAGTCATTATGTTACTGTAGTTAGTAGTAACTGTCACGGTTTTCATATGGCGAAGGAGAGTCAGACCAAACTGCAGCGTGTCGATTGCGATCCATGTTTATTTAAACAACGTAAACACGAATAAACACAAACTCAACAAAACAATAAACGTAGTGAAAACCAAAAACAGCCTATACTTGTGTCAACTAACACAGCACAAGGACATCAAGACACTCAGGACAATCACCCACGACAAACTCAAAGAATATGGCTGCCTAAATATGGTTCCCAATCAGAGACAACGATAAACACCTGCCTCTGATTGAGAACCACTCCAGACAGGCATAGACTTTGCTAGATAACCCCACTAGCTACAATCCCAAATACATACACACCAAAACCCCAAGACAAAACACACCACAATACAAAAACTCCATGCCACACCCTGGCCTGACCCAATACATGAAGAAAAACACAAAATACTTAGACCAGGGCGTGAAAGTAACTCAGTCATTATGCTACTATCGAGGTAGGAGTAACTCAGTCATTATGCTACTATCGAGTTAGGAGTATCTCAGTCATTATGTTACTGTAGAGGAGTAACTCAGTCATTATGCTACTATCGAGTTAGGAGTAACTCAGTCATTATGCTACCCTCGGTTAGGAGTAACTCAGTCATTATGCTACTATCGAGTTAGGAGTATCTCAGTCATTATGTTACTGTAGTTAGGAGTAACTCAGTCATTATGCTACTATCGAGTTAGGAGTAACTCAGTCATTATGCTACTATCGAGTTAGGAGTAACTCAGTCATTATGCTACTATCGAGTTAGGAGTATCTCAGTCATTATGTTACTGTAGTTAGGAGTAACTCAGTCATTATGCTACTATCGAGTTAGGAGTAACTCAGTCATTATGCTACTATCGAGTTAGGAGTAACTCAGTCATTATGCTACTATCGAGTTAGGAGTATCTCAGTCATTATGTTACTGTAGTTAGGAGTAACTCAGTCATTATGTTAGTGAGAGAAGCTCAGTCAGGTTGAGTTGGATCCACCAGTCATTATGTTACTATCTGGTTGGTTCTCAGTCAGTTCCTGTAGACTGGGGTAACTCTGTCTGACTGTAGAGTTAGTATCTCAGTCATTATGTTACTGTAGAGTTGGCGGATCCTGGCTGACTGGCGGATCCTGGCTAACTGGCAGATCTGGCATTATGTTACTGGCGGATATCTCGCATTATGTTACTGGCGGAGTTGGGTATCTCAGTCATCCTGGTTAGGGGTACTGTCATTATGTTACTATCGAGTTGTATCTCAGTCATTATGTTACTGGAGTTAGATCAGTCATTATGTTACTGACTGAGTTAGTATCTCAGTCATTATGTTACCGACGGGCAGTCATTATGTTACTGTAGAGTTCTGGGTGACTCAGTCATTATGTTACGGATTGGCAGACTGGTCATTATGTTACTGAGAGTTGGAGTAACTCAGTCATTATGTTACTGGCGAGTTAGGAGACTCAGTCATTATGTTACTAGAGTTAGCGGTAACTCAGTCTGGGTTACAGAGGGGCTCTGTCATTATGTTACTGGAGTTAGGGGTAACTCAGTCATTATGTTACTGGAGAGGCGGGAGACTCAGTCTGGCAGCTGTAGAGTTAGGAGTAACTCAGTCACAGTTACTGTAGAGGCGGGGCACTCAGTCATTATGTTACTGCTGGCAGTTGGTGGTAACTCAGTCATTATGTTACTGTAGAGTTAGGAAGCCTCAGTCATTATGTTGCTACCGAGAGGGCTGGGGTCATTATGTTACTGTAGAGTTAGAGTAACTCAGTCATTATGTTACGTGTAACAGGCGCACTGTCATTTTGTTACTGTAGTTGGGAGTATCAGTCAGTCTGTATTTTGCTACTGTAGTTGGGAGTATCTCTTGAGTTACCGAGCCTGCCCATTATGTTACCTGGTTGAATACTCAGTCATTATGTTACTGTAGTTGGGAGTATCTCGCCCTGCCAGTCATTTTGTTACTGTAGAGTTAGGGTAACTCAGCCCGTTACTGTGTTAGGAGTAACTGTAATTATGTTACTGTACTTAGAGTAACTCAGTCAAAACGTTACTGCAGGAGGCTGGTGCCTGTAGTTATGAGCAACTCAGTCATGATGTTGGTGTAGTTAGGAGTAACTCAGTCATTATGTTACTGTAGAGTTAGGGACTCAGTCATTTTGTTACTGTAGAGTTGGGAGTATCTCAGTCATTTTGTTACTGTAGAGTTGGAGTAACTCAGTCATTATGTTACTGTAGTTAGGGTAACTCAGTCATTTGTTACTGTAGTTGGGAGTAACTCAGTCATTATGTTACTGTAGAGTTGCCTGCCCGAGTCTCAGTCATTATGTTACTGGGAGTTTGGAGGTCTCAGTCATTATGTTACTGTAGCGTTGTAACTCAGTCATATGTTACTGTAGTTGGGAGTAACTCAGTCATTTTTGGGGCTGTTACTGTAGAGTTAGGAGTAACTCAGTCATTATGTTACTGTAGCCGTGAGTAACTCAGTCAAAACGTTACTGTAGTTAGGAGTAACTCAGCATTTTTCCGCCTCTAGTTCCTGTAGAGTTGGGGCGGCGATATAACTCCCTGGTTTAGAGTTAGGGTCCTCTAACTCAGATTTCCTCCCATTATGTCCAGAAACTGTACGCATTTCCTAGTTTGAGTAACTGCTCATTATGTTGCCTGTTGACACGCTGCTTGTTACTGTGGTTGGTAACTCAGTCATTATGTTACGGTTTTCAGTCATGGTTAATGAAGAGTCTCAGTCAAACTGTAGCGTTGTTCAGTCATCCATGTTTATTTAAACAACATAAACACGAATAAACACAAACTCAGTCAATGTTACAATGTTACTGTGGGGTAGGGGTAACTCAGTCATTATGTTACTGTAGTTGGGAGTATCTCAGTCATTTTGTTACTGTAGTTGGGAGTATCTCAGTCATTTTGTTACTGTAGAGTTAGGAGTAACTCAGTCAAGACGTTACTGTAGTTAGGAGTAACTCAGTAATTATGTTACTGTACTTATGAGTAACTCAGTCAAAACGTTACTGTAGTTAGGAGTAACTCAGTCATTATGTTACTGTAGTTATGAGCAACTCAGTCATGATGTTGGTGTAGTTAGGAGTAACTCAGTCATTATGTTACTGTAGAGTTAGGAGCAACTCAGTCATTTTGTTACTGTAGTTGGGAGTATCTCAGTCATTTTGTTACTGTAGCGGAGTACAATGTTCTGTATTTAGGAGTAACTCAGTCATTTCGTTACTGTAGTTGGGAGTAACTCAGTCATTATGTTAGACAGTTGGGAAACACACCACATTACAAGTAACTCAGTCATTATGTTACTGTAGAGTTAGGAGTAACTCAGTCATTATGTTACTGAAGTTAGGAGTAACTCAGTCAAGATGTTACTGTAGTTAGGAGTAACTCAGTCATTATGCTAACGTTACTGTAGTTAGGAGTAACTCAGTCATTATGTTACTGTAGTTATGAGCAACTCAGTCATGATGTTGGTGTAGTTAGGAGTAACTCAGTCATTATGTTACTGTAGAGTTAGGAGTAACTCAGCCAGTATGTTACTGTAGTTAGGAGTAACTCAGTCATCATGTTAGTTTACAGTTAGAAGTAACTCAGTCATTATGTTACTGTAGTTAGTAGTAACTCAGTCATTATGTTACTGTAGAGTTAGGAGTAACTCAGTCATTATGTTACTGTAGTTAGGAGTAACTCAGTCATTTTGTTACTGTAGTTAGAAGTAACTCAGTCATTATGTTACTGTAGAGTTAGGAGTAACTCAGTCATTATGTTACTGTAGTTAGGAGTAATTCAGTCATTATGTTACTGTAGTTAGTATTAACTCAGTCATTATGTTACTGTATTTACGAGTAACTCAGTCATTATGTTACTGTAGTTAGGAGTAACTCAGTCATTATGCTACTGTAGTGAGGAGTGGAGAGAAGGATGTATGTATTTTCTAACCAAGCCCAGGGACTAAAAACAAAAACTGACTAGCTAACTCAGACACTGATACTACAATATATCTCTGTACTGGCTGAGATGTTGATTACTAGACATTGTCCTTGTCTAATAATAATTGGGGGGTTGGGGACAACTAGACTCAACATGTGACCCTACTGACAGAAGCATAACACACTCATAGGCACAGCACCCGTGGGGGATAAGCCAGGACGTGCAGACGAGGGCATTCCTCCTCTCAGCTGTGAGCTATTGGGACAGGCTGTCCAGTGCACACAACCCCCCCGACCACCTAACCTCGGCTACGGCCCCGGACCGCCACAGCTAAAGTCCACGTTCTCCCTCTATCTCCCTCCTCTCTCCCCTGCCCCCAGGCCTAATCCAAGAGGCTTCCATCTGTGATGACAGCTACAATACACCACAGTCATATGACTACAACTCAGACAGAGATACAGACTCTCAGCCCCAATGCTGAAACAGACTCACAGCCCCAATTCTGAAACAGACTCACAGCCCCAATTCTGAAACAGACTCTCAGCCCCAATGCTGAAACAGACTCACAGCCCCAATGCTGAAACAGAACAGACTCACAGCCCCAATGCTGAAACAGAGTCACAGACCCAATGCTGAAACAGACTCACAGCCCCAATTCTGAAACAGACTCACAGCCCCAATTCTGAAACAGACTCTCAGCCCCAATTCTGAAACAGACTCTCAGCCCCAATGCTGAAACAGACTCACAGCCCCAATGCTGAAACAGACTCACAGCCCCAATTCTGAAACAGAACAGACTCACAGCCCCAATTCTGAAACAGACTCACAGCCCCAATTCTGAAACAGACTCACAGCCCCAATGCTGAAACAGACTCACAGCCCCAATGCTGAAACAGACTCTCAGCCCCAATGCTGAAACAGACTCAGCCCCAATGCTGAAACAGACTATCACAGCCCCAATGCTGAAACAGACTCAGCCCCAATGCTGAAACAGACTCAATTCAGACTCCCCACAATGCAGAAACAGACTCTCAGCCCCAATGATGAAACAGACTCTCAGCCCCAATGCTGAAACATACTCACAGCCCCAATGCTGAAACAGACTCACAGCCCCAATGCTGAAACAGAGTCACGGACCCAATGCTGAAACAGACTCACAGCCCCAATGCTGAAACAGACTCACAGCCCCAATGATGAAACAGAGTCACAGCCCCAATGCTGAAACAGAGTCACGGTCCCAATGCTGAAACAGACTATCAGCACCAATGCTGGAACAGAGTCACAGCCCCAATGCTGAAACAGACTCTCAGCCCCAATGCTGAAACAGACTCACAGCCCCAATGCTGAAACAGAGTCACGGACCCAATGCTGAAACAGACTCTCAACCCCAATGCTGAAACAGACTCACAGCCCCAATTCTGAAACAGACTCTCAGCCACAATGCAGAAACAGACTCTCAGCCCCAATGATGAAACAGAGTCACAGCCCCAATGCTGAAACAGACTCACAGCCCCAATTCTGAAACAGACTCTCAGCCACAATGCAGAAACAGACTCTCAGCCCCAATGATGAAACAGAGTCACAGCCCCAATGCTGAAACAGAGTCACAGCCCCAATTCTGAAACCTCACAGCCCCAATGCTGAAACAGACTCTCAGCCACAATGCAGAAACAGACTCTCAGCCCCAATGATGAAACAGAGTCACAGGCCCAATGCCGAAACAGAGTCACAGCCCCAATGCTGAAACAGAGTCACGGACCCAATTCTGAAACCTCACAGCCCCAATGCTGAAACAGACTCTCAGCCCCAAAGCTGAAACAGACTCACAGCCCCAATGCTGAAACAGAGTCACGGACCCAATGCTGAAACAGAGTCACAGACCCAATTCTGAAACAGACTCTCAGCCACAATGCAGAAACAGACTCTCAGCCCCAATGATGAAACAGAGTCACAGCCCCAATGCTGAAACAGAGTCACAGCCCCAATTCTGAAACAGACTCTCAACCCCAATGCTGAAACAGAGTCACAGCCCCAATTCTGAAACAGACTCTCAGCCACAATGCAGAAACAGACTCTCAGCCCCAATGATGAAACAGAGTCACAGCCCCAATGCTGAAACAGAGTCACGGACCCAATTCTGAAACCTCACAGCCCCAATGCTGAAACAGACTCTCAGCCCCAAAGCTGAAACAGACTCTCAGCCCCAAAGCTGAAACAGACTCACAGCCCCAATGATGAAACAGAGTCACGGACCCAATGCTGAAACAGACTCACAGCCCCAATGCTGAAACAGACTCACAGCCCCAATGCTGAAACAGAGTCACAGACCCAATGCTGAAACAGAGTCACAGACCCAATGCTGAAACAGACTCACAGCCCCAATGCT
>NW_026290643.1:152500-162500 GCF_023373465.1 Oncorhynchus keta
AGTCTTTTACTAATTAGTGACCTTAATTCATCAATCAAGTACAAGGGAGGAGCAAAAACCTGCAAGACACTCGGCCCTCCATGGAATGAGTTTGACATGTGTGCTCTACTGTCATACACAACACCTACAGTGTAAAACATAACACTTAATTTAAAGTAAACTGGACTCACTTTGCTTAGTGCTGACGCTGTCACATTTTCTCAGTGTAAGAAATGAACACCTGTAGTGTTACAGTTAATCATTTTGGGGTGTTGTTTTAACACTGCATGTTATAAAGCCTAACTGATAACACCTTTTTTTCCTAAGAGTGTATGGACAGTCATGCTGCTTTTTGCTGTGTGTTAATCTGTCCTCATATGCCTCTGAGAATAGCCGAGCAGGCCTCAGAATGTTCTGCTATGAGACTGTGAGTAGTGAGGTTGTTTGAGTTCACTAACTGGCTTTTGGGAGCAGTCAAATCTAGTTGCAGTCTAGTTGCACAAATGTACAGGCAGAATAAATCATCTCTCTTTTTCTCTATTTTTCTCTCTCTCTTTCTCTCCCTCTCTCACACACATAACACACACATAACACACACACATAACACACACACAGGGTGGAGGCGACATGTGTGGTGGGGTTAGGGAATGCTGGATACAAGATCCATATTCCCCATTGAGGGGAAGCTCACCACTCTTCAACCGGAAAGAGCAGTGGAGGAGAAACACACACTATGTCCTGAGAGCGGATCAGACACACACACAAACACACATACGCACACACATGCAGACAAACACACACACACATACGCACACAAACACACTTCCATTGGAAATATGTGAATATTGCATTTTGGTGGAGTAAACCTCTAAGAAAGAGACACAGAGAATTAAGGAGGGGTGTAAGTCTGGGCAGGTGTGATGATGTTGGTGTGATGTAGTTGATGTTGGTGTGATGTTGTCGTTTGTATGTAGATCTTTCGTATTGTTAAAAATATAAATCTTCCAAAAAAAGAGAGAGAATAATTGAAGGAGAGAGAGAGAAGGGAAGAGAAGAAAAGGGAAGAGAAGGAGAGAGAGAGAGCGAGAGAGAGAAGAAGAGAGAGAAGAAGAGAGCGAGAGGAGAGAGAGAGAAGAGAAGAGAAGAGAAGAGAAGAGAAGAGAAGAGAAGAGAAGAAAAGGAGAGAGAGAGAGAAGAAGAGAGAGAAAGAAGAGAGAGAAGAGAAGGAGAGAGGAGAGAGAGGGAGAGAGGAGAGAGAGGAGTGAGAGAGAGAAAGCGAGAGGGAGCGCCTGCGCACAAGAGTTGTAGATCTAAAGAGCAACAAGTGCTCACAGTCTCACTGCAGAATTAGACGTCCATCCACGTTCTCCAAACGTCAAATTTCGAAGTTAAGGGTTAAGTTTAGGTAAGGTTTAAGGTTTAGGTAAGGGTTAAGGTTTAGGCACTCATTCCAATTGGTTAAGAAAAGGGTTAAGGTTAAGGTAAGGGTTAAGGTTTAGGTAAGGGTTAAGGTAAGGGTTAAGGTTTAGGCACTCATTCCAATTGGTTAAGAAAAGGGTTAAGGTTAAGGTAAGGGTTAAGGTTTAGGCACTCATTCCAATTGGTTAAGAAAAGGTTTAAGGTTAAGGTAAGGGTTAAGGTTTAGGTAAGAGTTAAGGTAAGGGTTAAGGTTTAAGGTTTAGGTAACATGCTGACCAGACCGGACACGTCGCGTGTGCGAGCGTCGCAAATTACATGTAGAAATCCATGTTATTCAATTATTGCACCCACACTGCTCGCGCGCGCCTACGAGCGTCTGCGACACCAAGGGCTAAAATAGAACTCATTCCTATTTCTGACGCAGATTTCGCTGAAAGTCCTGCCTCTCCCATCTCCTCATTGGTTTATAGAAGCAGGTACCCACGTGCCATCTCCTCATTGGTTATACCCACGTGGGTGACTGAAAGACAAAATGTTTGCCGGTAGTTGTGGTAATATAATTAAAGTTTAGATGCGATCACCATATAAGTTAAACGATGAAAAAGCCTGGAAGGAGGAGAGATGACTAGAAACGATTTGGTTGGCCGTTTTATGTGTGGATTCATTGTCGGAGTAGAGGTCCTTGTGCATTTCAGGTAAAATAACAACTCAATGTTTATATCCCAGGACAAATTAGCTAGTAACAGCAAGCTAGATAAATAGGACAAATTAATATTAGCTAGCAAGTGCAAGCTAACTAGCTAAATTGCCATACATGTTTAATGATTTTCGACCTGTTCCCGAATTAACGTCATTGGTTCGGAGTTTGTTTTGATATTTTAACCTGCGTGTCATGATCACGTTTGGTGTGGGGGCAAAATAAATTTATGCACGTTAGCGCACGCGCACAGCCCGTTTGGGTTCCGTGTAAGAGTTAAGGTTTAGGTAAGGGTTAAGGTTTAGGCAACGGTTTAGGTAAGGGTTAAGGTTAAGGTAAGGGTTAAGGTTTAGGCAACGGTTTTAGGTAAGGGTTAAGGTTAAGGTAAGGGTTAAGGTTTAGGTAAGGGTTAAGGTTTAGGCAACGGTTTAGGTAAGGGTTAAGGTTTAGGTAAGGGTTATAAGGTTTAGGTTTAAGTAAGGGTTAAGGTTTAGGTTAGGGTTAAGGTTTAGGTAAGGGTTAAGGTTTAGGTAAGGGTTAATGTTTAGGTAAGGGTTAAGGTTTAGGTAAGGGTTAAGGTTCAGTTAAGGGTTAAAGTTTAGGTAAGGGTTAAGGTTTAGGTTAGGGTTAAGGGTTAAGGTTTAGGTAAGGGTTAAAGTTTAGGTAAGGGTTAAGGTTTAGGTAAGGGTTAAAGTTTAGGTAAGGGTTAAGGTTTAGGTTAGGGTTAAGGTTTAGGTAAGGGTTAAGGTTTGGGATAGGGTTAGGGTTAGGGTTTGGGTAAGGGTTAAGGTTTGGGATAGGGTTAAGGTTTGGGTAAGGGTTAAGGTTTAGGTAAGGGTTAAGGTTAAGGTTTAGGTAAGGGTTAAGGTTAAGGGTTAGGGTTAGGGTTAGGGTTAGGGTTAGGGTTAGGGTTAGGGTTAAGGTTTGGGTAAGGGTTAAGGTTTGGGATAGGGTTAAGGTTTGGGTACGGTTTAAGGTTTAGGTTCGGGTTAAGGTTAGGTTAAGGTTTAGGTAAGGGTTAAGGTTTAGGTAAGGGTTAAGTTTAAGGTTTGGGTAAGGGTTAAGGTTTGGGTTAGGGTTAAGGTTTGGGTAAGGGTTAAGGTTTGGGTAAGGGTTAAGGTTTGGGATAGGGTTAAGGTTTGGGTAGGGTTAGGGTTAAGTTTTGGGTAAGAGTTAAGGTTTGGGATAGGGTTAAGGTTTAGGTAAGGGTTAAGGTTTGGGATAGGGTTAGGGTTTGGGATAGGGTTAAGGTTTGGGTAAAGGTTAAGGTTTAGGTTTAGGTTCGGGTTAAGGTTAAGGTTTATAGGTAAGGGTTAAGGTTTGGGTAAGGGTTCAGGTTTGGGATAGGGTTAAGGTTTGGGTAAGGGTTAAGGTTTAGGTTCGGGTTAAGGTTAAGGTTTAGGTAAGGGTTAAGGTTTGGGTAAGGGTTAAGGTTTGGGATAGGGTTAAGGTTTGGGTAAGGGTTAAGGTTTAGGTAAGGGTTAAGGTTAAGGTTAAGGTTTAGGTAAGGGTTAAGGTTAAGGTTTAGGTAAGGGTTAAGGTTTGGGTAAGGGTTAAGTTTTGGGATAGGGTTAAGGTTTGGGTAAGGTTTAAGGTTTAGGTTCGGGTTAAGGTTAAGGTTAAGGTTTAGGTAAGGGTTAAGGTTAAGGTTTGGGTAAGGATTAAGGTTTAGGTAAGGGTTAAGGTTTGGGATAGGGTTAAGGTTTGGGGTAGGGTTAAGGTTTGGGATAGGGTTAAGGTTTGGGTAAGGTTTAAGGTTTAGGTTCGGGTTAAGGTTAAGGTTAAAGGTTTAGGTAAGGGTTAAGGTTTAGGTAAGGGTTAAGGTTAAAGTTTTTGTGTAAGGGTTAAGGTTTGGGTTAGGGTTAAGGTTTGGGTAAGGGTTAAGGTTTGGGTAAGGGTTAAGGTTTGGGATAGGGTTAAGGTTTGGGTAGGGTTAGGGTTAAGGTTTGGGTAAGGGTTAAGGTTTGGGATAGGGTTAAGGTTTAGGTAAGGGTTAAGGTTTAGGTAAGGGTTAAGGTTAAGGTAAGGGTTAAGGTTAAGGTTTGGGTAAGGATTAAGGTTTAGGTAAGGGTTAAGGTTTGGGATAGGGTTAAGGTTTAGGTAAGGGTTAAGGTTTAGGTAAGGGTTAAGGTTAAGGTAAGGGTTAAGGTTAAGGTTTAGGTAAGGGTTAAGGTTTAGGTAAGGGTTAAGGTTAAGGTTTGGGTAAGGATTAAGGTTTAGGTAAGGGTTAAGGTTTGGGATAGGGTTAAGGTTTGGGGTAGGGTTAAGGTTTGGGATATGGTTAAGGTTTGGGTAGGGTTAAGGTTAAGGTTTAGGTAAGGGTTAAGGTTTAGGTAAGGGTTAAGGTTTGGGATAGGGTTAAGGTTTGGGGTAGGGTTAAGGTTTGGGATATGGTTAAGGTTTGGGTAGGGTTAAGGTTAAGGTTTAGGTAAGGGTTAAGGTTTAGGTAAGGGTTAAGGTTAAGGTTTGGGTAAGGATTAAGGTTTAGGTAAGGGTTAAGGTTTGGGATAGGGTTAAGGTTTAGGTAAGGGTTAAGGTTTGGGTTAGGGTGCAACATGCAACCTTCTGATCCAGTGTCATTGGATTACAGTCACGGGGTCACGGGGTTACCAAGTCTACTTGCTGTTAATAGCGCTCACTGTTGCCCCTATCGGATGGTTTTGACTGCATTTCCCAACGTCCTCAGTACATTGGATAGACGTCCAATTTCGACTTCAATCTTGAACGACCTGGCTAAAGAATCTATGCTTCTAACATGACATTTCTCATGGTTAAACATTAGCTGTGTGTTGGTGCTTTAAAAGCTGCATGACCAAGGTGGGTACTACACATGAGTGCTATATAAAGCCACTTCCACACAATGCCAAGCATTCTCTGTGTAAATGTAATCCATTACTATCACTATCAGGCCCACCACACCCCAGACATGGCTGTTTTCACATCACATCCGCTAACATTGTAATAGCTGGTGTGTGTTATTGTACAGAATGCATTCTGAAAGGGCAGAGTTGAATAGCACTGTAATCTGTAATCAGTTATCACACGTGCACACACACACACACACACACACACACACACACACACACACACACACACACACACACACACACACACACACACACACACACACACACACACACACACACACACACACACACACACACACACACACACACACACACACACTCAGGCAGGCACTCGCACATGCATACACACGCACACACACACACTCATCAGTGAGGCTGCAGATCTGACACAGCATATTGGACTCTAGTCTTCAGGTGATTGTGGTGTGAAACATTGACATAACCTACGTACAACCTAAAAATAACCTGAGAGAATATCACTACAACCTGCAGTATTCTATAAAAGAGTACAATACGATTCAGATAACAGCCTCTATGATACCTGCATGTAAACACGGTTCCTTCCACTAAGAGAGAGGAATGTAGGTGGTATATAGACATGTTGGGGGAAAGTTCAAACAAAACAGTTAGCAGGTACAGTACTGTGGAATTAGACTGTACTCTGCTTATTTATAGAGTACAGGCAAACACACACATACACGCACACACCATTCAGAACAGTCTATTGTGAGTAAATGAGTCACAGCTCAGCCAATCAGGGGATAGATGCTTTGGGAACAAACAACATGACAGACAGACACAGACAGACACAGACACAGACAGACACAGACAGACACAGACAGACACAGACAGACACAGACAGACACAGACACAGACAGACACAGACAGACACAGACAGACACAGACAGACACAGACAGACACAGACAGACACAGACACAGACACAGACACAGACACAGACAGACACAGACACAGACAGACACAGACAGACACAGACACAGACACAGACAGACACAGACACAGACACAGACAGACACAGAC
The DNA here is from genome assembly GCF_023373465.1 of Oncorhynchus keta. Taxonomy (NCBI): domain Eukaryota; kingdom Metazoa; phylum Chordata; class Actinopteri; order Salmoniformes; family Salmonidae; genus Oncorhynchus; species Oncorhynchus keta. The sequence goes on from NW_026290643.1 coordinate 158,503, forward strand.
AGACAGACAGACAGACACAGACAGACACAGACAGACACAGACAGACACAGACAGACAGACAGACACAGACAGACACAGACACACACAGACACAGACAGACACAGACACAGACAGACACAGACACAGACAGACACAGACACAGACAGACACAGACAGACACAGACAGACACAGACACAGACAGACACAGACACAGACACAGACAGACACAGACAGACACAGACAGACAGACACAGACAGACACAGACAGACACAGCACAGACACAGACAGACAGACAGACACAGACACAGACACAGACAGACAGACAGACAGACACAGACAGACACAGACAGACACAGACAGACAGACACAGACAGACACAGACAGACAGACAGACACAGACAGACACAGAACACAGACAACACAGACACACAGACAGACAGACAAACAGACAGACACTGACAGCACAGACAGGACAGACAGACACAGACAGACACAGACAGACACAGACAGACAGACACAGACACAGACAGACACAGACAGACAGACAGACAGACACAGACAGAACAGACAGACACAGACAGACACAGACAGACAGACACAGACAGACACAGACAGACACAGACAGACACAGACAGACACAGACAGACACAGACAGACAGACACAGACAGACACAGACAGACACAGACAGACACAGACACAGACACAGACACAGACACAGACACAGACAGACAGACAGACACAGACAGACACAGACAGCACAGACAGACACAGACAGACACAGACAGACACAGACACAGACAGACACAGACAGACACAGACAGACACAGACAGACAGACAGACACAGACAGACACAGACAGACACAGACAGACACAGACAGACACAGACAGACAGACAGACACAGACACAGACAGACAGACACAGACAGACAGACACAGACAGACAGACACAGACAGACAGACACAGACAGACACAGACAGACACAGACAGACACAGACAGACACAGATTCAGACAGACACAGACACAGACAGACAGACACAGACAGACAGAATGTTGACAGACACAGACACAGACAGACAGACACAGACAGACAGACACAGACAGACAGACACAGACAGACACAGACAGACACAGAGACACAGACAGACAGACACAGACAGACCAACATGCACATATTCCAGACCAGGGGTGTCAAACTCATTCCACGGAGGGCCTAGTGGCTGCTGGTTTTAGTTATTTCATTTCAATGAAGACTTAGACAACCAGGTGAGGACAGTTCCTTAGGGACCTTAATTCAACAACCAAGTACAAGAGAGGAGTGAAAACCCGCAGACACTGGGCCCTCCATGGAAGGAGCTTGACGTGCGTTCCAGAGTGACACATTTCTCTTGCTGTTCTCTGTACTGATGATTGGTGATTATTAATGATGGTTGATGACTATTACAGGCCATATGGATCATTTATATACTCTGACGTTCTGCTGTTTGTTCCCAAAGCATCTATCCCCTGATTGGCTGAGCTGTGACTCATTTACTCACAATAGACTGTTCTGAATGATGTGTGTGTTTGCTTCACAATAGACTGTTCTGAATAGTGTGTGTGTGTGTGTGTGTGTATGTGTGTGTGTTTGCCTGTACTCTCTATAAATAAGCAGAGTGCTGTCCAATGACACGGTACTGTACCTGTACAGAACAGCCAGGTCAGCCATGATACAAGTCAGTATTTGACATCCATCCATGTCTGAGAACGTCAGGAAATGAGGTGGAAACCGGCCACTAGGGGCAACAGTGAGTGCTGTTACCTTCAAGTAGGTTTTGGCATTGTGGACGGGGATGGCGGATGGGCCTAAACATCTGTCTCTGATTCCAAAGTTTGCAAGTTCAAATCCAGCGATAGAATGTTGATATTTTTTTTAAGCCTATCCCAAACCTTAACCCTTACCTTAACCATTCAGAGTTAATGTCTAACCTTAACCCTTACCTTAACCATTCAGAGTTAATGTCTAACCTTAACCCTTACCTTAACCATTCAGAGTTAATGTCTAACCTTAACCCTTACCTTAACCATTCAGAGTTAATGTCTAACCTTACCCTTACCTTAACCATTCAGAGTTAATGTCTAACCTTAACCCTTACCTTAACCATTCAGAGTTAATGTCTAACCTTACCCTTACCTTAACCATTCAGAGTTAATGTCTAACCTTAACCCTTACCTTAACCATTCAGAGTTAATGTCTAACCTTAACCCTTACCTTAACCATTCAGAGTTAATGTCTAACCTTAACCCTTACCTTAACCATTCAGAGTTAATGTCTAACCTTAACCCTTACCTTAACCATTCAGAGTTAATGTCTAACCTTAACCCTTACCTTAACCATTCAGAGTTAATGTCTAACCTTAACCCTTACCTTAACCATTCAGAGTTAATGTCTAACCTTACCCTTACCTTAACCATTCAGAGTTAATGTCTAACCTTAACCCTTACCTTAACCATTCAGAGTTAATGTCTAACCTTAACCCTTACCTTAACCATTCAGAGTTAATGTCTAACCTTAACCCTTACCTTAACCATTCAGAGTTAATGTCTAACCTTAACCCTTACCTTAACCATTCAGAGTTAATGTCTAACCTTACCCTTACCTTAACCATTCAGAGTTAATGTCTAACCTTAACCCTTACCTTAACCATTCAGAGTTAATGTCTAACCTTAACCCTTACCTTAACCATTCAGAGTTAATGTCTAACCTTAACCCTTACCTTAACCATTCAGAGTTAATGTCTAACCTTAACCCTTACCTTAACCATTCAGAGTTAATGTCTAACCTTAACCTTACCTTAACCATTCAGAGTTAATGTCTAACCTTAACCCTTACCTTAACCATTCAGAGTTAATGTCTAACCTTAACCCTTACCTTAACCATTCAGAGTTAATGTCTAACCTTAACCCTTACCTTAACCATTCAGAGTTAATGTCTAACCTTAACCCTTACCTTAACCATTCAGAGTTAATGTCTAACCTTAACCCTTACCTTAACCATTCAGAGTTAATGTCTAACCTTAACCCTTACCTTAACCATTCAGAGTTAATGTCTAACCTTAACCCTTACCTTAACCATTCAGAGTTAATGTCTAACCTTAACCCTTACCTTAACCATTCAGAGTTAATGTCTAACCTTAACCCTTACCTTAACCATTCAGAGTTAATGTCTAACCTTAACCCTTACCTTAACCATTCAGAGTTAATGTCTAACCTTAAGAATTTGGAGTTAATGCCTAAACTTAACCTTAAAAACTTTGAAATATGATATTTGAGAAACATGGATGAATGTCTTATTCTGACACGAGACTGTAAGAGCTGGTAGGTACAGACACACAGTCTTATAGGATCTGCAACATACCATAGGTTTACATAATGTAGCTCATTCAGAGGAGGGTAGCCCAACCAGGACTCGAACCCAGGTTTCTGCTAATATCAGTCCAACACCTTAACCGTTACACCAAGAGGCCAGAACGTCTAGATGACATCACTACGGTATGAAGGACTCTATCCTGAGTCTTTGGAACTTGTGTCTCTCCCCGGTACACACACTTTAAAAACGCATAGTTGGGAGGGATGTGTTGACTGTGGAATGAAAGAGAAGACCCAGCCAATCAGCTGCAGGCAGAGGAGAGAGGAGGAAGTCACTGTGGTCACACCTTGCTGTGTGTGTGTGTGTGTGTGTGTGTGTGTGTGTGTGTGTGTGTGTGTGTGTGTGTGTGTGTGTGTGTGTGTGTGTGTGTGCGTGTGTGTGTGTGCCTGTGTGTGTAACTGTTGTGTGAGTACTAGAGAGACAGTGAGACAGTGTGACTGAAATAACTTTGTCGGAGAGTAAACTAATGCCTGCCTACTTCAGAGAGAGAGAGAGAGAGAGAGAGAGAGAGAGAGAGAGAGAGAGAGAGAGAGAGAGAGAGAGAGAGAGAGAGAGAGAGAGAGAGAGAGTGAGAGAGAGAGGAGAGAGAGAGAAGAGAAGAGAACAA
>NW_026290643.1:167500-174890 GCF_023373465.1 Oncorhynchus keta
TTGAATACCGTAGGATGTGTGCTCGTATTTAACAGTGGGATTTGAATGTGATTTCAAGTGAACCTGTGTGGAAAGTGAATCAGGACATAGTTGTGTGGTTGGTTGTGTTTCCGTTATGGAAGTCTGTTCCTGGAGAGGAGCAACATTGGAAGTTCCCCCTCATGGAGAGTAAGAGAGAGAGACAGAGAGAGAGAGAGAGGACGAGAGGGGTAGAGAGAATGTGGGGGATCAGTGAGATGAAGGAGGAAGGAGGTGGTTGACCCTGGGACCTGGCAGTGTAAAAGGTCACTGTGGTAATGACCTGGTTCTGATCTGTGTTTAACCCTGGATGGTTCTGGAGACAGAGGTAATGATTTGGCTGTCTGATTGTCTGTCTGGCCCATGTGCTATTGAGTATTGAGTGGACAGGCCCTCTAGCCTATAGTCTAGACTCCAGCCCCTACCTAGCCCCTAGAATCTAGTCTAGACTCTACATGTTAACCTCTAGACTCCAGCCCCTACCTAGCCCCTAGAATCTAGTCTAGACTCTACATGTTAACCTCTAGACTCCAGTCCCTACCTAGCCCCTATAATCTAGTCTAGACTCTACATGTTAACCTCTAGACTCCAGCCCCTACCTAGCCCCTAGACGCTAGTATAGATTCTACATGTTAACCTCTAGACTCCAGCCCCTACCGAGACTCTAGTCTGGACTCTAAACTTTAACTTCTAGTCTAGACTCTAAACTTGAACCTTTAACCCCCATCACCCCACCTATCCATAAATCTTTTCCATTCTCTCTGTATGTAGACCTTAAATAGACAGGTGGTAAGACCAGGTAACAGGCAGTCAGCCAGTGAGTGTGGGTTAGGGTCAGACGGTAGGTCCAGGTAACAAACAGTCAGTCAGCCAGTGAGTGTGGGTTAGGGTCAGGCGGTAAGACCAGGTAACAGTCAGTCAGCCAGTGAGTGTGGGTTAGGGTCAGGCGGTAAGACCAGGTAACAGTCAGTCAGCCAGTGAGTGTGGGTTAGGGTCAGGCGGTAAGACCAGGTAACAGTCAGTCAGCCAGTGAGTGTGGGTTAGGGTCAGGCGGTAAGACCAGGTAACAGTCAGTCAGCCAGTGAGTGTGGGTTAGGGTCAGACGGTAATACCAGGTAACAGTCAATCAGCCAGTGAGTGTGGGTTAGGGTCAGACGGTAAGACCAGGTAGTCAGTCAGCCAGTGAGTGTGGGTTAGGTCAGACGGTAAGACCAGGTAACAGTCAGTCAGCCAGTGAGTGTGGGTTAGGGTCAGGCGGTAAGACCAGGTAACAGTCAGTCAGCCAGTGAGTGTGGGTTAGGGTCAGGCGGTAAGACCAGGTAACAGTCAGTCAGCCAGTGAGTGTGGGTTAGGGTCAGGCGGTAAGACCAGGTAACAGTCAGTCAGCCAGTGAGTGTGGGTTAGGGTCAGACGGTAAGACCAGGTAACAGTCAGTCAGCCAGTGAGTGTGGGTTAGGGTCAGACGGTAAGACCAGGTAACAGTCAGTCAGCCAGTGAGTGTGGGTTAGGGTCAGGCGGTAAGACCAGGTAACAGTCAGTCAGCCAGTGAGTGTGGGTTAGGGTCAGACGGTAAGACCAGGTAACAGTCAGTCAGCCAGTGAGTGTGGGTTAGGGTCAGACGGTAAGACCAGGTAACAGTCAGTCAGCCAGTGAGTGTGGGTTAGGGTCAGGCGGTAAGACCAGGTAACAGTCAGTCAGCCAGTGAGTGTGGGTTAGGGTCAGACGGTAAGACCAGGTAACAGTCAGTCAGCCAGTGAGTGTGGGTTAGGGTCAGACGGTAAGACCAGGTAACAGTCAGTCAGCCAGTGAGTGTGGGTTAGGGTCAGACGGTAAGACCAGGTAACAGTCAGTCAGCCAGTGAGTGTGGGTTAGGGTCAGACGGTAGGTCCAGGTAACAGTCAGTCAGCCAGTGAGTGTGGTTTGGGTCAGGCGGTAAGACCAGGTAACAGTTAGTCAGCCAGTGAGTGTGGGTTAGGGTCAGGCGGTAAGACCAGGTAACAGTCAGTCAGCCAGTGAGTGTGGGTTAGGGTCAGGCGGTAAGACCAGGTAACAGTCAGTCAGCCAGTGAGTGTGGGTTGGGTCAGACGGTAAGACCAGGTAACAGTCAGTCAGCCAGTGAGTGTGGGTTAGGGTCAGACGGTAAGACCAGGTAACAGTCAGTCAGCCAGTGAGTGTGGGTTAGGGTCAGGCGGTAAGACCAGGTAACAGTCAGTCAGCCAGTGAGTGTGGGTTAGGGTCAGACGGTAAGACCAGGTAACAGTCAGTCAGCCATCAGTGTGGGTTAGGGTCAGACGGTAGGTCCAGGTAACAGTCAGTCAGCCAGTGAGTGTGGTTTGGGTCAGGCGGTAAGACCAGGTAACAGTTAGTCAGCCAGTGAGTGTGGGTTAGGGTTAGGCGGTAAGACCAGGTAACAGTCAGTCAGCCAGTGAGTGTGGGTTAGGGTCAGGCGGTAAGACCAGGTAACAGTCAGTCAGCCAGTGAGTGTGGGTTAGGGTCAGACGGTAGGTCCAGGTAACAGTCAGTCAGCCAGTGAGTGTGGTTTGGGTCAGGCGGTAAGACCAGGTAACAGTTAGTCAGCCAGTGAGTGTGGGTTAGGGTCAACGGTAAGACCAGGTAACAGTCAGTCAGCCAGTGAGTGTGGGTTAGGGTCAGGCGGTAAGACCAGGTAACAGTCAGTCAGCCAGTGAGTGTGGGTTAGGGTCAGACGGTAAGACCAGGTAACAGTCAGTCAGCCAGTGAGTGTGGGTTAGGGTCAGGCGGTAAGACCAGGTAACAGTCAGTCAGCCAGTGAGTGTGGGTTAGGGTCAGACGGTAAGACCAGGTAACAGTCAGTCAGCCAGTGAGTGTGGGTTAGGGTCAGACGGTAAGACCAGGTAACAGTCAGTCAGCCAGTGAGTGTGGGTTAGGTCAGGCGGTAAGACCAGGTAACAGTCAGTCAGCCAGTGAGTGTGGGTTAGGGTCAGACGGTAAGACCAGGTAACAGTCAGTCAGCCAGTGAGTGTGGGTTAGGGTCAGACGGTAGGTCCAGGTAACAGTCAGTCAGCCAGTGAGTGTGGTTTGGGTCAGGCGGTAAGACCAGGTAACAGTTAGTCAGCCAGTGAGTGTGGGTTAGGTCAGGCGGTAAGACCAGGTAACAGTCAGTCAGCCAGTGAGTGTGGGTTAGGGTCAGGCGGTAAGACCAGGTAACAGTCAGTCAGCCAGTGAGTGTGGGTTAGGTCAGGCAGTATCATGCGTAGCAACAGACAGCCAGTCCAGAACTCCTAATGGAGTTATTAATCACACAACAACACCACTGTCTAAACACGACACAACATTACTAACCCAAACATTTAGATAACAGGGTCCTCTACCAGCCTCACACACTACCACACACACACCACACACCCGCACACACACACTGAATCACATCCGGTGAGTCAGCAGAGTATCCAATCTTGATGGGAGGAGGAAGAGGGGGGAAAACACAGCGAGAGAGAGAGGGATAGAGAGAAACAGCGTTACTTCTCCTTCATGAGGCTAAAAGACCAGTGAGTCCAAGTACGGGTGGAGGACTAAACCAATCTAAACCAATCACAGAAGACTCTTTCCAAAGTCAGGAGACATTTCCAAATAGTACATGTGGAAATAGTTTCCAAATAGTACAAATGGACATTAATAGTCACTTACAGGCTACCCATATCTGTTATGGAGTGACCAGCATGCCAGCCCCCTTAACACCTCCCCTTAACCATTCACCCCTAAACCCCAACCTCCTGACACCCGGTCCTAGTGAGAGCCTCAAATTTTACGGTTCTATCTGCATTTAGTCAAAACTGAGTTATGGACATAGCCATGTTATGTACAATGTTCTCTTCTTATATAGTGCCATGTTCTGTACAATGTTCTCTTCTTATATAGTGCCATGATCTGTACAATGTTCTCTTCTTATATATTTATTTTTATTTAATTTCACCTTTATTTAACCAGGTAGGCTAGTTGAGAACAAGTTCTCATTTACAACTGCGACCTGGCCAAGATAAAGCATAGCAGTGTGAGCAGACAACAACAGAGTTACACATGGAGTAAACAATAAACAAGTCAATAACACAGTAGGACAAAAAGAGTCTATATACATTGTGTGCAAAAGGCATGAGGAGGTAGGCGAATAATTACAATTTAGCAGATTAACACTGGAGTGATAAATGATCAGATGATAATGTGCAAGTAGAGATACTGGTGTGCAAAGAGCAGAAAAGTAAATAAATAAAAACAGTATGGGGATGAGGTAGGTAGATTGGGTGGGCTATTTACAGATGGACTATGTACAGCTGCAGCGATCGGTTAGCTGCTCGGATAGCAGATGTTTAAAGTTGGTGAGGGAAATAAAAGTCTCCAACTTCAGCGATTTTTGCAATTCGTTCCAGTCACAGGCAGCAGAGAACTGGAAGGAAAGGCAGCCAAATGAGGTGTTGGCTTCAGGGATGATCAGTGAGATATACCTGCTGGAGTGGGTGCTACGGGTGGGTGTTGCCATCGTGACCAGTGAACTGAGATAAGGCGGAGCTTTACCTAGCATGGACTTGGAGATGACCTGGAGCCAGTGGGTCTGGCGACGAATATGTAGCGAGGGCCAGCCGACTAGAGCATACAGGTCGCAGAGGTGGGTGGTATAAGGTGCTTTAGTAACAAAACGGATGGCACTGTGATAAACTGAATCTAGTTTGATGAGTAGAGTATTGGAAGCTATTTTGTAGATGACATCGCCGAAGTCGAGGATCAGTAGTATAGTCAGTATTTCTAGGGTAAGTTTGGCGGCGTGAGTGAAGGAGGCTTTTTTTGCTAAATAGAAAGCCGACTAGATTTGATTTTGGATTGAGATATTTGATATGAGTCTGGAAGGAGAGTTTACAGTCTAGCCAGACACCTAGGTACTTATAGATGTCCACATATTCTAGGTCGAAACCATCCGGGTGGTGATGCTAGTCGGGCGTGCGGGTGCAGGCAGCGAACGGTTGAAAAGCATGCATTTGGTTTTACTAGCGTTTAAGAGCAGTTGGAGGCCACGGAATGAGTGTTGTATGGCATTGAAGCTTGTTTGGAGGTTAGATAGCACAGTGTCCAAGGAAGGGCCAGAAGTATACAGAATGGTGTCGTCTGCGTAGAGGTGGATCAGGGAATCTCCGCGAGCAAGAGCAACATCATTGATATATACAGAGAAAAGAGTCGGCCCGAGAATTGAACCCTGTGGTACCCCCATAGAAACTGCCAGAGGACCGGACAACATGCCCTCCGATTTGACACACTGAAATCTGTCTGCAAAGTAGTTGGTCAACCAGGCAAGGCAGTCATTAGAAAAACCGAGGCTACTGAGTCTGCCGATAAGAATATGGTGATTGACAGAGTCGAAAGCCTTGGCCAGGTCGATGAAGACGGCTGCACAGTACTATCTTTTATCGATGGCGGTTATGATATCGTTTAGTACCTTGAGCGTGGGTGAGGTGCACCCGTGACCGGCTGAAACCGGATTGCACAGCGGAGAAGGTACGGTGGGATTCGAGATGGTCAGTGATCTGTTTGTTGACTTGGCTTTCTGAAGACCTTAGATAGGGCAGGGCAGGATGGATATAGGTCTGTAACAGTTTGGGTCCAGGTTGTCTCCCCCTTTGAAGAGGGGATGACCGCAGCAGCTTTCCAATCCTTGGGCATCTCAGACGATATGAAAGAGAGGTGGAACAGGCTGGTAATAGGGGTTGCGACAATGGCGGCGGATAGTTTCAGAAATAGAGGGTCCAGGTTGTCAAGCCCAGCTGATTTGTATGGGTCCAGGTTTTGCAGCTCTTTCAGAACATCTGCTATCTGGATTTGGGTAAAGGAGAAGCTGGGAGGCTTGGGCGGGTAGCTGCGGGGGGCGGAGCTGTTGGCCCAGGTTGGAGTAGCCAGGAGGAAGGCATGGCCAGCCGTTGAGAAATGCTTATTGAAGTTTTCGATTATCATGGATTTATCGGTGGTGACTGTGTTACCTAGCCTCAGTGCAGTGGGCAGCTGGGAGGAGGTGCTCTTGTTCTCCATGGACTTTACAGTGTCCCAGAACTTTTGGAGTTAGAGCTACAGGATGCAAATTTCTGCTTGAAAAAGCTGGCCTTTGCTTTCTGACTGACTGCGTGTATTGGTTCCTGACTTCCCTGAACAATTGCATATCACAGGGACTATTCGATGCTATTGCAGTCCGCCACAGGATGTTTTTGTGCTGGCGAGGCAGTCAGGTCTGGAGTGAACCAAGGGCTATATCTGTTCTTAGTTCTGCATTTTTTTGAATGGAGCATGCTTATCTAAGATGGTGAGGAAGTTACTTTTAAAGAATGACCAGGCATCCTCAACTGACAGGATGAGGTCAATATCCTTCAGGTTACCAGGCAGGTTGATTAAGGCCTGCTCGAAGTGTTTAAAGGAAGCGTTTGACGATGAGGTGATTTGACCGCTGTGGACCAGCGCGGATACGAGCAATGAGCGAGTGATGGCGCAGATCCTGATTGAGAACGGTGGAGGTGTATTTGGAGGCCAGTTGGTCAGGATAATGTCTATGAGGGAATGCCCCTTGTTTACCTCAGTAGGGTTGTACCTGGTGGGGTTTCTTGATGGTTGTGTGAGACTGAGGGCATCTAGCTTAGATTGTGGGGACTGCCGAGGTGTTAAGCATGTCGAGTTTAGGTCACCTAACAAGACAAACTCTGAAGCTAGATGGGGCGATCAGTGTAGTGGTATCCAGGGCACAGCTGGGAGCTGAGGGGGTCGGTAGCAGGCGGCAACAGTGAGAGACTTATTTCTGGAGAGATTAATTTTTAAAATTAGAAGTTCAAACTGTTTGGTTATGGACCGGGAAAGTATGACATTACTTTGCAGGCTATCTCTGCAGTAGAATGCAACTCCTCCCCTTTGACAGTTTTATCTTGATGGAAAATGTTATAGTTGGGTATGGAAATCTCAGAAGTTTTGGTGGCCTTCCTGAGCCAGGATTCAGACACGGCAAGGACATCAGGGTTAGCAGAGTGTGCTAAAGCAGTGAGTAAAACAAACGTAGGGAGGAGGCTTCTGATGTTGACATGCATGAAACCAAGGCTTTTCGATCACAGAAGTCAACAAATGAGGGTGCCTGGGGACATGCAAGGCCTGGGTTTACCTCCACATCACCCGCGGAACAGAGGAGGAGTAGGATGAGGGTGCGGCTAAGGGCTATCAAAACTGGTCGCCTAGAGTGTTGGGGACAAAGAATAAAAGGTAAAAGGAGCAGATTTCTGGGCGTGGTAGAATATATTCAGGGCATAATGTGCAGACAGGGTATGGGGTATATATAATGTGCAGACAGGGGTATATATAGTGCCATGCTCTGTACAAT
>NW_026290644.1:5000-30000 GCF_023373465.1 Oncorhynchus keta
TGATGAAACAAAAATAGAACTGTTTGGCCATAATGACCATCGTTATGTTTGTAGGAAAGGGGAGGCTTGCAGCCGAAGATCACCATCCCAACCGTGAAGCACGGGGGGTGGCAGCATCATGTTGTGGGGGTGCTTTGCTGCAGGAGGACTGGTGCACTTCACAAAATAGATGGCTTCATGAGGCAGGAAAATTATGTTGATATATTGAGGCAACATCTCAAGACATCAGTCAGGAAGTTAAAGCTTGGTCTTAAATGGTCCTTCTGTGGCTCAGTTGGTAGAGCATGGCGCTTGTAACGCCAGGGGTAGTGGGTTCGATTCCCGGGACCACCCATACGTAGAATGTATGCACACATGACTGTAAGTCGCTTTGGATAAAAGCGTCAGCTAAATGGCATATTATTATTATTATTATATTAAATGGGTCTTCCAAATGGACAATGACCCCAAGCATACTTCCAAAGCTGTGGCAAAATGGCTTAAGGACAACAAAGTCAAGGTATTGGAGTGGCCATCACAAAGCCCTGACCTCAATCCTATAGAAGATGTGTGGGCAGAACTGAAAAAGCGTGTGCGAGCAAGGAGGCCTACAAACCTGACTCAGTCATACCAGCTCTGTTTTTATTTAATTGATTTATTTCACCTTTATTTAACCAGGTAGGCCAGATCACCTTTATTTAACCAGGTAGGCCAGATCACCTTTATTTAACCAGGTAGGCCAGATCACCTTTATTTAACCAGGTAGGCCAGATCACCTTTATTTAACCAGGTAGGCCAGATCACCTTTATTTAACCAGGTAGGCCAGATCACCTTTATTTAACCAGGTAGGCCAGATCACCTTTATTTAACCAGGTAGGCCAGATCACCTTTATTTAACCAGGTAGACCAGATCACCTTTATTTAACCAGGTAGGCCCAGATCACCTTTATTTAACCAGGTAGGTTGAGAACAAGTTCTCATTTACAACTCTGACCTGGCCAAGATAAAGCAAAGCAATTCGACACATACAACAACACAGAGTTACACATGGAGTAAACAAAAGAGAGTCAATAATACAGTAGAACAAAAGAAAACAAAAAGTCTATATACAGTGAGTGAAATGAGCTAAGATAAGGAAATAAATAGGCCATGGTGGCAAAGTAATTACAATATAGCAATTAAACACTGGAATGGTAGATCGGCAGAAGATGAATGTGCAGGTAGAATACTGGGGTGCAAAGGAGCTAAATAAATAAATACCAGTATGGGGATGAGGTAGATAGATGGGCTGTTTACAGATGGGCTGTTTACAGTTGGGCTATGAACAGGTGCATTGATCTGTAAAATGCTCTGACAGCTGGTGCTTAAATCTAGTGAGGGAGATGTGAGTCTCCAGCTTCAGAGATTTTTGCAATTCGTTCCAGTCATGGGCAGCAGAGAACTGGAAGGAAAGACGAGTGTATAGGGCTTTGGTGACAAAACGGATGGCACTGTGATAGACTGCATCCAGTTTGTTGAGTAGAGTGTTGGAGGCTATTTTATAGATGACATCACGAAGTCGAGGATGGTAGGATGGTCAGTTTTACGAGGGTATGCTTGGCAGCATGAGTGAAGGAGGCTTTGTTGCGATATAGGAAGCCGATTCTAGATTTAATTTTGGTTTGGAGATGCTTAATGTGAGTCGAAGGAGGAATGGGCCAAAATTCACCCGATTTATTGTGGAAAGGAAATGAAATCCCCGAAATGTTTGACCCAAGTTAAACAATTTAAGGGCAATGCTACCAAATACTAATTGAGTGCATGTAAACTTCTGACTCACTGGGAATGTGATGAAGGAAATAAAAGCTGAAATAAATAATTATCTCTAATATTATTCTGTACACTATTGTTCTGTTTAGCTAGATCTGTACCTCTCCTCCAGTCCCTCCAGTCCTAATCATTCTATAATTCTTACATGTCACATTCTTAAAATAAAGTGGTGATCCTAACTGACCTAAGACAGGATTTTACTAGGATTAAATGTCAGGAATTGTGAGAAAAAAAGAGTTTAAATGTATTTGGCTAAGGTGTATGTAAACTTCTGACTTCAAATGCATGTGCACATCTAATATGTATATATATATATATATATATATATATTTAATGTTAATAAATAAGAATCCACATTTTCAGTGGTTTGGTTTCTGTGGAGATTCATTTGGTATTGTTTCGCAAACCCGTCGACAGGTGGCGACAGAGTTCATCTTCTTTTAAAACTGAAAAATTCAAAGAAGAAAAACAAGCCAGCCGGAGTCGGTTACTGATGACGTAACAGTTTATGCGACAGGTGAAGGTCGGAAGACAAACCTTCCCAACGTGTTTTATCCATCTACAGTAGTACTTCTCTGATCAATCTCATTCCCCCCGAGAGACGGATATAATAAAACCCAGATACGATGCGGTTGTTAAGTGGAGCGGTGTTGCGGGCCACGATGAGACACCGCTGTCGCCACTTTTCTGTGGCACAAAACAACTGGAACGCCAGAAAAGTAAGTTAAATAAAGTCTAGATAACAAGATTAATTACCTAGTCCCTTGACCCAGTTCCATTACACAGAGTTAAAGTCATTGGACGGAGGCGGTTTGGTTAAGATTCCCGACGCTCGGTTTGAACATTAACGCATAAGGACTTCAATTTAAATATCAGCGATAGTTTTCTAAAAAAACACAAAATGTTAGATTGAAACACAACTATTTTTTCGGGTTCTAATTTCCACACCGCCATATCTCCATGTTTCCAGTAAGACGGAGTCGACCGGCGGTGATAATTATCAATGTAACTCAGAACAGCGGAGCGTAAATCCGCTGCGGACGTTCGGTGCTGACCGGACCGCTCGCTGATTGGTCCATCCACACCAGACGCGATCAGGACACGCAGCTTGAAATATCAACACCAACTCTGAACCGACTATGTTCATTTGGGGACAGGTCAAAAAGAATGACCATTTATATCCTGGGATATAAACACTAGGTTGTCATTGTACCTGAAATGAAAATGAAAGGTCTTCTTCGATGAGGCTTAATGGCGGTTGACATCCAGTAGCTGTTGCATTACTGCCATCTACTATAATATATATATAATAATATCTACTAGACTGGAGTATAACTCGCTTATACTGTTCTTAATTATCTTTCCTCAAAGTCATTTAAAAAAGATGCCCTACTATTTAACACTACCCTCTCAAATAGTAATAATAAATACTCTACTATTTAAATCTATTTAGTCCTACTTCAGGCCAACCGTCTGAGAGGATGGGACACCACCACTCAACCCACCCTGTAACTAGTCTGATGTCTCTCACACCCAAACACCTCTCTGCAGCTGCCAACACAACCTCTATGTCCTGAGTCTTACGTTCCATCCCTGCAGTACAGTTGGTAACTATTGTTATAAATGCTGAAGATGCAACTTTACTGAAACAAATATCACTTGTTGGTTTATATCTCTGTTCTGGTACAGATCTACTACACCCCTCCTCTCTGTTCTGGTACAGATCTACTACACCCCTCCTCTCTGTTCTGGTACAGATCTACTACACCCCTCCTCTCTGTTCTGGTACAGATCTACTACACCCCTCCTCTCTGTTCTGGTACAGATCTACTACACCCCTCCTCTCTGTTCTGGTACAGATCTACTACACTCTCTGTTCTGGTACAGATCTACTCTCAGGATCCCTCCCTCTGTTCTGGTACAGATCTACTACACCCCTCCTCTCAGGACCCCTCCTCTCTGTTCTGGTACAGATCTACTACACCCCTCCTCTCAGGACCCCTCCTCTCTGTTCTGGTACAGATCTACTACACCCCTCCTCTCAGGACCCCTCCTCTCTGTTCTGGTCCAGATCTACTACACCCCTCCTCTCAGGATCCCTCCCTCTGTTCTGGTACAGATCTACTACACCCCTCCTCTCTCTTCTGGTACAGATCTACTACACCCCTCCTCTCAGGACCCTCCTCTCTGTTCTGGTACAGATCTACTACACCCCTCCTCTCAGGATCCCTCCCTCTGTTCTGGTACAGATCTACTACACCCCTCCTCTCTCTTCTGGTACAGATCTACTACACCCCTCCTCTCAGGACCCCTCCTCTCTGTTCTGGTACAGATCTACTACACCCCTCCTCTCAGGATCCCTCCCTCTGTTCTGGTACAGATCTACTACACCCCTCCTCTCTCTTCTGGTACAGATCTACTACACTCCTCCTCTCAGGACCCCTCCTCTGTTCTGGTACAGATCTACTACACCCCTCCTCTCTGTTCTGGTACAGATCTACTACACCCCTCCTCTCTGTTCTGGTACAGATCTACTACACCCCTCCCTCTGTTCTGGTACAGATCTACTACACCCCTCCTCTCTGTTCTGGTACAGATCTACTACACCCCTCCTCTCTGTTCTGGTACAGATCTACTACACCCCTCCTCTCTGTTCTGGTACAGATCTACTACACCCCTCCTCTCTGTTCTGGTACAGATCTACTACACCCCTCCTCTCTGTTCTGGTACAGATCTACTACACCCCTCCTCTCAGGACCCCTCCTCTCTGTTCTGGTACAGATCTACTACACCCCTCCTCTCAGGATCCCTCCTCTCTGTTCTGGTACAGATCTACTACACCCCTCCTCTCTGTTCTGGTACAGATCTACTACACCCCTCCTCTCAGGATCCCTCCCTCTGTTCTGGTACAGATCTACTACACCCCTCCTCTCTGTTCTGGTACAGATCTACTACACCCCTCCTCTCAGGATCCCTCCTCTCTGTTCTGGTCCAGATCTACTACACCCCTCCTCTCAGGATCCCTCCCTCTGTTCTGGTACAGATCTACTACACCCCTCCTCTCAGGATCCCTCCTCTCTGTTCTGGTACAGATCTACTACACCCCTCCTCTCAGGATCCCTCCTCTCTGTTCTGGTACAGATCTACTACACCCCTCCTCTCTGTTCTGGTACAGATCTACTACACCCCTCCTCTCTGTTCTGGTCCAGATCTACTACACCACTCCTCTCAGGATCCCTCCCTCTGTTCTGGTACAGATCTACTACACCCCTCCTCTCAGGATCCCTCCCTCTGTTCTGGTACAGATCTACTACACCCCTCCCTCTGTTCTGGTACAGATCTACTACACCCTCCTCTCAGGATCCCTCCCTCTGTTCTGGTACAGATCTACTAGACCCCTCCTCTCTGTTCTGGTACAGATCTACTACACCCCTCCTCTCTGTTCTGGTACAGATCTACTACACCCCTCCTCTCTGTTCTGGTACAGATCTACTACACCCCCCTCCTCTCTGTTCTGGTACAGATCTACTACACCCCTCCTCTCTGTTCTGGTACAGATCTACTACACCCCTCCTCTCAGGATCCCTCCCTCTGTTCTGGTACAGATCTACTACACCCCTCCTCTCTGTTCTGGTACAGATCTACTACACCCCTCCTCTCTGTTCTGGTACAGATCTACTACACCCCTCCTCTCTGTTCTGGTACAGATCTACTACACCCCTCCTCTCTGTTCTGGTACATATCTACTACACCCTCCTCTCTGTTCTGGTACAGATCTACTACACCCCTCCTCTCTGTTCTGGTACAGATCTACTACACCCCTCCCTCTGTTCTGGTACAGATCTACTACACTCCTCCCTCTCAGGATCCCTCCCTCTGTTCTGGTACAGATCTACTACACCCCTCCTCTCAGGATCCCTCCTCTCTGTTCTGGTACAGATCTACTACACCCTCCTCTCTGTTCTGGTACAGATCTACTACACCCCTCCTCTCTGTTCTGGTACAGATCTACTACCCCTCCTCTCTGTTCTGGTACAGATCTACTACACCCCTCCTCTCTGTTCTGGTACAGATCTACTACACCCCTCCCTCTGTTCTGGTACAGATCTACTACACCCCTCCCTCTGTTCTGGTACAGATCTACTACACCCCTCCTCTCTGTTCTGGTACAGATCTACTACACCCCTCCCTCTGTTCTGGTACAGATCTACTACACCCTCCTCTCAGGATCCCTCCCTCTGTTCTTGTACAGATCTACTACACCCTCCTCTCAGGATCCCTCCCTCTGTTCTTGTACAGATCTACTACACCCCTCCTCTCTGTTCTGGTACAGATCTACTACACCCTCCTCTCTGTTCTGGTACAGATCTACTACACCCTCCTCTCAGGATCCCTCCCTCTGTTCTGGTACAGATCTACTACACCCCTCCTCTCTGTTCTGGTACAGATCTACTACACCCCTCCCTCTGTTCTGGTACAGATCTACTACACCCCTCCTCTCAGGATCCCTCCCTCTGTTCTTGTACAGATCTACTACACCCCTCCTCTCTGTTCTGGTACAGATCTACTACACCCCTCCTCTCTGTTCTGGTACAGATCTACTACACCCCTCCTCTCAGGATCCCTCCCTCTGTTCTGGTACAGATCTACTACACCCCTCCTCTCTGTTCTGGTACAGATCTACTACACCCCTCCTCTCTGTTCTGGTACAGATCTACTACACCCCTCCTCTCAGGATCCCTACACCCCCCTCTGTTCTGGTACAGATCTACTACACCCCTCCTCTCTGTTCTGGTACAGATCTACTACACCCCTCCTCTCTGTTCTGGTACAGATCTACTACACCCTCCTCTCTGTTCTGGTACAGATCTACTACACCCCTCCTCTCTGTTCTGGTACAGATCTACTACACCCCTCCTCTCTGTTCTGGTACAGATCTACTACACCCCTCCTCTCTGTTCTGGTACAGATCTACTACACCCCTCCTCTCTGTTCTGGTACAGATCTACTACACCCCTCCTCTCTGTTCTGGTACAGATCTACTACACCCCTCCCTCTGTTCTGGTACAGATCTACTACACCCTCCCTCTGTTCTGGTACAGATCTACTACACCCCTCCTCTCTGTTCTGGTACAGATCTACTACACCCCTCCCTCTGTTCTGGTACAGATCTACTACACCCTCCTCTCTGTTCTGGTACAGATCTACTACACCCCCTCCTCTCTGTTCTGGTACAGATCTACTACACCCCTCCCTCTGTTCTGGTACAGATCTACTACACCCCTCCTCTCTGTTCTGGTACAGATCTACTACACCCCTCCTCTCTGTTCTGGTACAGATCTACTACACCCCTCCTCTCAGGATCCCTCCTCTGTTCTGGTACAGATCTACTACACCCCTCCTCTCTGTTCTGGTACAGATCTACTACACCCCTCCCTCTGTTCTGGTACAGATCTACTACACCCCTCCTCTCAGGACCCCTCTCCTCAGGCCCATCTTCTCCTGTCTTCACTGCCTCAGCATATGTCAACTCTCTGCACCACTCTAACCCTGGGAACCTCAACCTGCCTCTCTCACAACTCCTATCAATAGTCCTGTGACTGTCATGTACAGCGAGCCACAGCCCTCTACTGTCTGTTGTTGTGCTGCTGCTGTGCTAGTAGCTAGCTAGTGTGTTAACTGGTTGTGTTGACTGTGTGTCCACACAGGGTCTGGTACTCGGCGTTTACGAGAGCGAGAAGGAGGACGACTCTCTCCATCTAACTGAATCAGCAGCTGGTGTCGACAGAGTTCTGTCTGGTAAACTGACTGAGCTGCTAAAGATGTGAGTCACACACACACACACCTACACACACACCTACACACACACCTACACACACACCTACACACACACCTACACACACCGTCACACACACACCGTCACACACACACACCGTCACACACACCGTCACACACACCGTCACACACACACCGTCACACACACCGTCACACACACACCGTCACACACACACCTACACACACACCGTCACACACACCGTCACACACACCGTCACACACACCGTCACACACCGTCACACACACACGTCACACACACGTCACACACACACCGTCCACACACACACCGTCACACGCACACCGTCACACACACACCTACACACGCACACCTTCACACGCACACCTTCACACGCACACCTTCACACGCACACCTTCACACACACACACCTTCACACACACACACCGTCACACACACACCTTCACACACACACACCGTCACACACACACCGTCACACGCACACCTTCACACACACACCTTCACACGCACACCTACACACACACACATTTTTCACACACACCTTCTCACACACCTTCACACACACACTACACACACACACACATCCTATCTGTAAGAGTGTGTTTGTGTGTTGACTGGTGTAAAACCTTTCTCCTTGGCAACTCCTCAGATCAGGACCAGGTCTGAAGAAAGGGAAGAGCAGAATATTCTACGGTCTTCATGAGGTAATATATATATTAACTATATTACCAGAATATTCTACAGTCTTCATGAGGTAATATATATATTAACTATATTACCAGAATATTCTACAGTCTTCATGAGGTAATATATATATTAACTATATTACCAGAATATTCTACAGTCTTCATGAGGTAATATATATATTAACTATATTACCAGAATATTCTACGGTCTTCATGAGGTAATATATATATTAACTATATTACCAGAATATTCTACAGTCTTCATGAGGTAATATATATATATGAACTATATTACCAGAATATTCTACGGTCTTCATGAGGTAATATATATTTTAACTATATTACCACAATATTCTACAGTCTTCATGAGGTAATATATATATTAACTATATTACCAGAATATAATATATATATATATTAACTGTAGTGATGCTGTAACAACAGATATTAAACTCGTCATCTCACTGAGCAGCAGATATTATAGATGAGAGCAAGACGATACACGCTACTAATTACTGTGTGTGTGTGTGTGTGTGTGTGTGTGTGTGTGTGTGTGTGTGTGTGTGTGTGTGTGTGTGCATACAGGACTTCCCATGCATAGCAGTAGTTGGTCTAGGGAGGAACTCTCTGGGTGTGTGTGGAACAGAGTACTGGGACACCTGTAAGGAGAACATCAGGGCTGCTATAGCAGGTGAGTCTCTCCTTTTACGTGTGTGTGTGTGTGTGTGTGTGTGTGTGTGTGTGTGTGTGTGTGTGTGTGTGTGTGTGTGTGTGTGTGTGTGTGTGTGTGTGTGTGTGTGTGTGTGTGTGTGTGTGTGTGTGTGTGTGTGTGTGTGTGTGTGTGTGATGGTACCGTGTCTTAGTGATCTATACACAACCTGCTCCACGTTTTATCAGTCAAATATTTAGTATGTTTTCTAAGAGGTAACAAACCAAGATGTGTTGATAGTGTCTGTCTTCACAGCCCAGAGTTTATACTTGGTGGAGAAGCACCTCTTAGCACCAATAAACCTGTGACTCCTATTGAATATGATTCTACCAACTCTGGGTTTAATAACAGCCAGTCTGTCTGTCAGGAGGCTGCAGGGTTCTCCAGAACCATATGTTGACCCATATAGAGGTGGGTTTAATAACAGCCAGTCTGTCTGTCAGGAGGCTGCAGGGTTCTCCAGAACCATGTGTTGACCCATATAGAGGTGGGTTTAATAACAGCCAGTCTGTCTGTCAGGAGGCTGCAGGGTTCTCCAGAACCATGTGTTGACCCATATAGAGGTTGGTGGGTTTAATAACAGCCAGTCTGTCTGTCAGGAGGCTGCAGGGTTCTCCAGAACCATGTGTTGACCCATACAGAGGTTGGTGGGTTTAATAACAGCCAGTCTGTCTGTCAGGAGGCTGCAGGGTTCTCCAGAACCATGTGTTGACCCATATAGAGGAGGTGGGTTTAATAACAGCCAGTCTGTCTGTCAGGAGGCTGCAGGGTTCTCCAGAACCATGTGTTGACCCATATAGAGGTTGGTGGGTTTAATAACAGCCAGTCTGTCTGTCAGGAGGCTGCAGGGTTCTCCAGAACCATGTGTTGACCCATATAGAGGTTGGTGGGTTTAATAACAGCCAGTCTGTCTGTCAGGAGGCTGCAGGGTTCTCAGAACCATGTGTTGACCCATATAGAGGTTGGTGGGTTTAATAACAGCCAGTCTGTCTGTCAGGAGGCTGCAGGTTCTCCAGAACCATGTGTTGACCCATACAGAGGTTGGTGGGTTTAATAACAGCCAGTCTGTCTGTCAGGAGGCTGCAGGGTTCTCCAGAACCACTCATATAGAGGTTGGTGGGTTTAATAACAGCCAGTCTGTCTGTCAGGAGGCTGCAGGGTTCTCCAGAACCATGTGTTGACCCATACAGAGGTTGGTGGGTTTAATAACAGCCAGTCTGTCTGTCAGGAGGCTGCAGGGTTCTCCAGAACCATATGTTGACCCATATAGAGGTGGGTTTAATAACAGCCAGTCTGTCTGTCAGGAGGCTGCAGGGTTCTCCAGAACCATGTGTTGACCCATATAGAGGTGGGTTTAATAACAGCCAGTCTGTCTGTCAGGAGGCTGCAGGGTTCTCCAGAACCATGTGTTGACCCATATAGAGGTTGGTGGGTTTAATAACAGCCAGTCTGTCTGGGTTCTCCAGAACCATGTGTTGACCCATATAGAGGTTGGTGGGTTTAATAACAGCCAGTCTGTCTGTCAGGAGGCTGCAGGGTTCTCCAGAACCATGTGTTGACCCATACAGAGGTTGGTGGGTTTAATAACAGCCAGTCTGTCTGTCAGGAGGCTGCAGGGTTCTCCAGAACCATATGTTGACCCATATAGAGGTGGACGGGTGTAATGACAGCCAGTCTGCAGCAGAGGGAGCTGTTCTCGGGCTGTTTACTTACGATGACCTGAAAACCAAGAAGAAGACCAGAGTCACCACACAGCTGCACGGCAGGTACACACATACACACACACACACACACTGGCACACACAGAGACACACACACACACACAGAGACACACACACACACACACACACACACACACAGAGACACACACAAACACGGACATCCACTGACTCTCTGTAACCTGTGTGTGTGTCCAGTGGATGTGTGTCTGGCTGGGAGAAGGGCGTGTTGTACGGAGAGGGGCAGAACCTGGCCCGTTACCTGATGGAAGCTCCAGCCAATCATGTCACTCCGTCAGTCTTCGCTGACACCATCACAAACAGACTGGCTCCCTACGCCGACCACGTCACCGTGCATAAGAGGTACAGAGGGGTACTGGGGGGAGGGACGAGGAGGAAGGGGAGGGACTGGAGGAGGGACTGGAGGAGGGACTGGGGGAGGGACTGGGGGAGGGACTGGAGGAGGGACTGGAGGAGGGACTGGGGGAGGGACTGGAGGAGTGAAGGGGGGACTGGGGGAGGGACTGGAGGAGGGACTGGGGGAGGGACTAGAGGAGGGACTGGGGGAGGGACTAGAGGAGGGACTAGAGGAGGGACTGGAGGATGAAGGGGAGGGACTGGGAGGAGGGACTGGAGGAGGGACTGGTGGAGGGACTGGAGGAGGGACTGGAGGAGGGACTGGAGGAGGGACTGGAGGAGGGACTGGGGGAGGGACTGGAGGAGGGACTGGAGGAGTGACTGGAGGAGGGACTGGAGGAGGGACTGGAGGAGGGACTGGTGGAGGGACTGGGGGAGGGACTGGAGGAGGGACTGGAGGAGGGACTGGGGGAGGGACTGGGGAGGGACTGGAGGAGGGACTGGAGGAGGGACTAGAGGGGGGACTGGAGGAGGGACTAGAGGGGGGACTGGAGGAGGGACTGGAGGAGGAAGGGGAGGGACTGGAGGAGGGACTGGGAGGAGGGACTGGAGGAGTGACTGGAGGAGGGACTAGGGAGAGACTGGAGGAGGGACTAGAGGAGGGACTGGGGGAGGGACTGGAGGAGGGACTGGAGGAGGGACTGGGGGAGGGACTGGAGGAGGGACTGGAGGAGGGACTGGGGAGGGACTGGGGGAGGACTGGAGGATGAAGGGGAGGGACTGGGAGAGGGACTGGGGGAGGGACTGGAGGAGGGACTGGGGAGGGACTGGGGGAGGGACTGGGGGAGGGACAGGGGGGAGGGACTAGAGGAGGGTGGGAGGGGAGGAGTCAGGATGTAACATTTATTTTGACAAAAGTTTAATTACGAATGTCATTAACAAGTGTGTGTGTGTGTGTGTGTGTGTGTGTGTGTGTGTGTGTGTGTGTGTGTGTGTGTGTGCAGGTCTCAAGAGTGGATGGAGGGAGCAGCAGATGGGAGGGTTCTCAGTGTTTCTAAAGGTGATAGATGGGGGTTCCTCAGTGTTTCTAAAGGTGATAGATGGGAGCGTTCCTCAGTGTTTCTAAAGGTGATAGATGGGAGGGTTCCTGGGAGGGTTCTCAGTTTCTAAAGGTGATAGATGGGAGGGTTCCTCGGTGTTTCTAAAGGTGATAGATGGGAGGGTTCCTCAGTGTTTCTAAAGGTGATAGATGGGAGGGTTCCTCAGTGTTTCTAAAGGTGATAGATGGGAGGGTTCCTCGGTGTTTCTAAAGGTGATAGATGGGAGGGTTCCTCAGTGTTTCTAAAGGTGATAGATGGGAGGGTTCCTCAGTGTTTCTAAAGGTGATAGATGGGAGCGTTCCTCAGTGTTTCTAAAGGTGATAGATGGGAGCGTTCCTCAGTGTTTCTAAAGGTGATAGATGGGAGGGTTCCTCAGTGTTTCTAAAGGTGATAGATGGGAGGGTTCCTCAGTGTTTCTAAAGGTGATAGATGGGAGGGTTCCTCAGTGTTTCTAAAGGTGATAGATGGGAGGGTTCCTCAGTGTTTCTAAAGGTGATAGATGGGAGGGTTCCTCAGTGTTTCTAAAGGTGATAGATGGAGGGTTCCTCAGTGTTTCTAAAGGTGATAGATGGGAGGGTTCCTCAGTGTTTCTAAAGGTGATAGATGGGAGGGTTCCTCAGTGTTTCTAAAGGTGATAGATGGGAGGGTTCCTCAGTGTTTCTAAAGGTGATAGATGGGAGGGTTCCTCAGTGTTTCTAAAGGTGATAGATGGGAGGGTTCCTCAGTGTTTCTAAAGGTGATAGATGGGAGGGTTCCTCAGTGTTTCTAAAGGTGATAGATGGGAGGGTTTCTAAAGGTGATAGATGGGAGGGTTCCTCAGTGTTTCTAAAGGTGATAGATTGGAGGGTTCCTCAGTGTTTCTAAAGGTGATAGATGGGAGGGTTCCTCAGTGTTTCTAAAGGTGATACATTTACATTACATTTACATTTAAGTCATTTAGCAGACGCTCTTATCCAGAGCGAGGTTACAAATTGGTGCATACACCCCATGACAACCAGTGGAACAGCCACTTGCATCTAAATCTTGTTGGGGGGGGAGAAGGATTACCTACCCTTACTTACCCTATCCTAGGTATTCCTTGAAGAGGTAGGGTTTCAGGTGTCTCCGGAAGGTGGTGATTGACTCCGCTGTCCTGGCGTCGTGAGGGAGTTTGTTCCACCATTGGGGGCCAGAGCAGCGAACAGTTTTGACTGGGCTGAGCGGGAACTGTACTTCCTCAGTGGTAGGGAGGCGAGCAGGCCAGAGGTGGATGAACGCAGTGCCCTTGTTTGGGTGTAGGGCCTGATCAGAGCCTGGAGGTACTGAGGTGCCGTTCCCCTCACAGCCCGTAGGCGAGCACCATGGTCTTGTAGCGGATGCGAGCTTCAACTGGAAGCCAGTGGAGAGAGCGGAGGAGCGGGGTGACGTGAGAGAACTTGGGAAGGTTGAACACCAGACGGGCTGCGGCGTTCTGGATGAGTTGTAGGGGTTTAATGGCACAGGCAGGAGCCCAGCCAACAGCGAGTTGCAGTAATCAAGACGGGAGATGACAAGTGCCTGGATTAGGACCTGCGCCGCTTCCTGTGTGAGGCAGGGTCGTACTCTGCGGATGTTGTAGAGCATGAACCTACAGGAACGGGACACCGCCTTGATGTTAGTTGAGAACGTCAGGGTGTTGTCCAGGATCACGCCAAGGTTCTTAGCGCTCTGGGAGGAGGACACAATGGAGTTGTCAACCGTGATGGCGAGATCATGGAACGGGCAGTCCTTCCCCGGGAGGAAGGGAGCTCCGTCTTGCTGAGGTTCAGCTTGAGGTGGTGATCCGTCATCCACACTGATATGTCTGCCAGACATGCAGAGATGCGATTCGCCACCTGGTCATCAGAAGGGGGAAAGGAGAAGATTAATTGTGTGTCGTCTGCATAGCAATGATAGGAGAGACCATGTGAGGTTATGACAGAGCCAAGTGACTTGGTGTATAGCGAGAATAAGAGAGGGCCTAGAACAGAGCCCTGGGGACACCAGTGGTGAGAGCGCGTGGTGAGGAGACAGATTCTCGCCACGCCACCTGGTAGGAGCGACCTGTCAGGTAGGACGCAATCCAGCGTGGGCCGCGCCCGGAGATGCCCAACTCGGAGAGGGTGGAGAGGAGGATCTGATGGTTCACAGTATCGAAGGCAGCCGATAGGTCTAGAAGGATGAGAGCAGAGGAGAGAGAGTTAGCTTTAGCAGTGCGGAGCGCTCCGTGATACAGAGAAGAGCAGTCTCAGTTGAATGACTAGTCTTGAAACCTGACTGATTTGGATCAAGAAGGTCATTCTGAGAGAGATAGCGGTAGAGCTGGCCAAGGACGGCACGCTCAAGAGTTTTGGAGAGAAAAGAGAGAAGGGATACTGGTCTGTAGTTGTTGACATCGGAGGGATCGAGTGTAGGTTTTTTTTCAGAAGGGGTGCAACTCTCGCTCTCTTGAAGACGGGAGGGACGTAGCCAGCGGTCTGGGGGATGAGTTGATGAGCGAGGTGAGGTAAGGGAGAAGGTCTCCGGAAATGGTCTGAGAAGAGAGGAGGGGATAGGGTCAGCGGGCAGGTTGTTGGGCGGCCGGCCGTCACAAGACTCGAGATTTCATCTGGAGAGAGAGGGGAGAAAGAGGTCAGAGCATAGGGTAGGGCAGTGTGAGCAGAACCAGCGGTGTCGTTTGACTTAGCTAAAACGAGGATCGGATGTCATCGACCTTCTTTTCAAAATGGTTGACGAAGTCATCTGCAGAGAGGGAGGAGGGGGGAGGATTCAGGAGGAGGAGAAGGTGGCAAAGAGCTTCCTAGGGTTAGAGGCAGATGCTTGGAACTTAGAATGGTAGAAAGTGGCTTTAGCAGCAGAGACAGATGGGAGGAAAATGTAGAGAGGAGGGAGTGAAAGGATGCCAGGTCCGCAGGGGGCTCAGTTTTCCTCCATTTCCGCTCGGCTGCCCGGAGCCCTGTTCTGTGAGCTCGCAATGAGTCGTCGAGCCACGGAGCGGGAGGGGAGGACCGAGCCGGCCTGGAGGATAGGGGACATAGGGAGTCAAAGGATGCAGTAAGGGAGGAGAGGAGGGTTGAGGAGGCAGAATCAGGGAGATAGGTTGGAGAAAGTTTGAGCAGAGGGAAGAGAAGATAGGATGGAAGAGGAGAGAGTAGCAGGGGGAGAGAGAGCGAAGGTTGGGACGGCGCGATACCATCCGAGTAGGGGCAGTGTGGGAAGTGTTGGATGAGAGCGAGAGGGAAAAGGATACAAGGTAGTGGTCGGAGACTTGGAGGGAGTTGCAATGAGGTTAGTGGAAGAACAGCATCTAGTAAAGATGAGGTCAAGCGTATTGCCTGCCTTGTGAGTAGGGGGGGGAAGGTGAGAGGGTGAGGTCAAAAGAGGAGAGGAGTGGAAAGAAGGAGGCAGAGAGGAATGAGTCAAAGGTAGACGTGGGGAGGTTAAAGTCGCCCAGAACTGTGAGAGGTGAGCCGTCCTCAGGAAAGGAGCTTATCAAGGCATCAAGCTCATTGATGAACTCTCCAAGGGAACCTGGAGGG
Organism: Oncorhynchus keta; assembly: GCF_023373465.1. Lineage (NCBI taxonomy): Eukaryota > Metazoa > Chordata > Actinopteri > Salmoniformes > Salmonidae > Oncorhynchus > Oncorhynchus keta. The sequence continues at coordinate 20,708 of NW_026290644.1, forward strand.
CGATAAATGATAAGGATGTTAAGCTTGAAAGGGCTGATAGATGGGAGGGTTCCTCAGTGTTTCTAAAGGTGATAGATGGGAGGGTTCCTCAGTGTTTCTAAAGGTGATAGATGGGAGGGTTCCTCAGTGTTTCTAAAGGTGATAGATGGGAGGGTTCCTCAGTGTTTCTGAAGGTGATAGATGGGAGGGTTCCTCAGTGTTTCTAAAGGTAATAGATGGGAGGGTTCCTCAGTGTTTCTAAAGGTGATAGATGGGAGGGTTCCTCAGTGTTTCTAAAGGTGATAGATGGGAGCGTTCCTCAGTGTTTCTAAAGGTGATAGATGGGAGGGTTCCTCAGTGTTTCTAAAGGTGATAGATGGGAGGGTTCCTCAGTGTTTCTAAAGGTGATAGATGGGAGGGTTCCTCAGTGTTTCTAAAGGTGATAGATGGGAGGGTTCCTCAGTGTTTCTAAAGGTGATAGATGGGAGGGTTCCTCAATGTTTCTAAAGGTGATAGATGGGAGGGTTCCTCAGTGTTTCTAAAGGTGATAGATGGGAGGGTTCCTCAGTGTTTCTAAAGGTGATAGATGGGAGGGTTCCTCAGTGTTTCTAAAGGTGATAGATGGGAGGGTTCCTCAGTGTTTCTAAAGGTGATAGATGGGACGTTCCTCAGTGTTTCTAAAGGTGATAGACGGGGAGGGTTCCTCAGTGTTTCTAAAGGTGATAGATGGGAGGGTTCCTCAGTGTTTCTAAAGGTGATAGAGATGGGAGGGTTCCTCAGTGTTTCTAAATGTGATAGATGGGAGGGTTCCTCAGTGTTTCTAAAGGTGATAGATGGGAGGGTTCCTCAGTGTTTCTAAAGGTGATAAATGGGAGGGTTCCTCAGTGTTTCTAAATGTGATAGATGGGAGGGTTCCTCAGTGTTTCTAAAGGTGATAGATGGGAGGGTTCCTCAGTGTTTCTAAAGGTGATAAATGGGAGGGTTCCTCAGTGTTTCTAAAGGTGATAAATGGGAGGGTTCCTCATTGTTTCTAAAGGTGATAAATGGGAGGGTTCCTCAGTGTTTCTAAAGGTGATAGATGGGAGGGTTCCTCAGTGTTTCTAAAGGTGATAGATGGGAGGGTTCCTCAGTGTTTCTGAAGGTGATAGATGGGAGGGTTCCTCAGTGTTTCTAAAGGTGATAAATGGGAGGGTTTCTAAAGGTGATAAATGGGAGGGTTCCTCAGTGTTTCTAAAGGTGATACATGGGAGGGTTCCTCATTGTTTCTAAAGGTGATAGATGGGAGGGTTCCTCATTGTTTCTAAAGGTGATAAATGGGAGGGTTCCTCAGTGTTTCTAAAGGTGATAGATGGGAGGGTTCCTCAGTGTTTCTAAAGGTGATAGATGGGAGGGTTCCTCAGTGTTTCTAAAGGTGATATATGGGAGGGTTCCTCAGTGTTTCTAAAGGTGATAAATGGGAGGGTTCCTCAGTGTTTCTAAAGGTGATAGATGGGAGGTTCCTCAGTGTTTCTAAAGGTGATAAATGGGAGGGTTCCTCAGTGTTTCTAAAGGTGATAAATGGGAGGGTTCCTCAGTGTTTCTAAAGGTGATAGATGGGAGGGTTCCTCAGTGTTTCTAAAGGTGATAGATGGGAGGGTTCCTCAGTGTTTCTAAAGGTGATAGATGGGAGGGTTCCTCAGTGTTTCTAAAGGTGATAGATGGGAGGGTTCCTCAGTGTTTCTAAAGGTGATAGATGGGAGGGTTCCTCAGTGTTTCTAAAGGTGATAAATGGGAGGGTTCCTCAGTGTTTCTAAAGGTGATAGATGGGAGGGTTCCTCAGTGTTTCTAAAGGTGATAGATGGGAGGGTTCCTCAGTGTTTCTAAAGGTGATAGATGGGAGGGTTCCTCAGTGTTTCTAAAGGTGATAGATGGGAGGGTTCCTCAGTGTTTCTAAAGGTGATAGATGGGAGGGTTCCTCAGTGTTTCTAAAGGTGATAGATGGGAGGGTTCCTCAGTGTTTCTAAAGGTGATAGATGGGAGGGTTCCTCAGTGTTTCTAAATGTGATAGATGGGAGGGTTCCTCAGTGTTTCTAAAGGTGATAGATGGGAGGGTTCCTCAGTGTTTCTAAAGGTGATAGATGGGAGGGTTCCTCAGTGTTTCTAAATGTGATAGATGGGAGGGTTCCTCAGTGTTTCTAAAGGTGATAGATGGGAGGGTTCCTCAGTGTTTCTAAAGGTGATAGATGGGAGGGTTCCTCAGTGTTTCTAAATGTGATAGATGGGAGGGTTCCTCAGTGTTTCTAAAGGTGATAGATGGGAGGGTTCCTCAGTGTTTCTAAAGGTGATAGATGGGAGGGTTCCTCAGTGTTTCTGAAGGTGATAGATGGGAGGGTTCCTCAGTGTTTCTAAAGGTGATAAATGGGAGGGTTTCTAAAGGTGATAAATGGGAGGGTTCCTCAGTGTTTCTAAAGGTGATAGATGGGAGGGTTCCTCAGTGTTTCTAAAGGTGATAGATGGGAGGGTTCCTCAGTGTTTCTAAAGGTGATAAATGGGAGGGTTCCTCAGTGTTTCTAAAGGTGATAGATGGGAGGGTTCCTCAGTGTTTCTAAAGGTGATAGATGGGAGGGTTCCTCAGTGTTTCTAAAGGTGATAGATGGGAGGGTTCCTCAGTGTTTCTAAAGGTGATAAATGGGAGGGTTCCTCAGTGTTTCTAAAGGTGATAGATGGGAGGGTTCCTCAGTGTTTCTAAAGGTGATAGATGGGAGGGTTCCTCAGTGTTTCTAAAGGTGATAGATGGGAGGGTTCCTCAGTGTTTCTAAAGGTGATAGATGGGAGGGTTCCTCAGTGTTTCTAAAGGTGATAGATGGGAGGGTTCCTCAGTGTTTCTAAAGGTGATAGATGGGAGGGTTCCTCAGTGTTTCTAAAGGTGATAGATGGGAGGGTTCCTCAGTGTTTCTAAAGGTGATAGATGGGAGGGTTCCTCAGTGTTTCTAAAGGTGATAGATGGGAGGGTTCCTCAGTGTTTCTAAAGGTGATAGATGGGAGGGTTCCTCAGTGTTTCTAAAGGTGATAGATGGGAGGGTTCCTCAGTGTTTCTAAAGGTGATAGATGGGAGGGTTCCTCAGTGTTTCTAAAGGTGATAGATGGGAGGGTTCCTCAGTGTTTCTAAAGGTGATAGATGGGAGGGTTCCTCAGTGTTTCTAAAGGTGATAGATGGGAGGGTTCCTCAGTGTTTCTAAAGGTGATAGATGGGAGGGTTCCTCAGTGTTTCTAAAGGTGATAGATGGGAGGGTTCCTCAGTGTTTCTAAAGGTGATAGATGGGAGGGTTCCTCAGTGTTTCTAAAGGTGATAGATGGGAGGGTTCCTCAGACATTTTCTAAAGTTGGTTGATAGATACAGTTGGAGGGTTCCTCAGTGTTTCTAAAGTTGATAGATGGGAGGGTTCCTCATGTTTCTAAAGGTTGAGCCTAGATGGGAGGGTTCCTCAGTGTTTATTATAAAGTTGGTTGATAGACATTATATTATATACAGTTGGTTCAGCAGCCTCAGACATTATTTATATACAGTTGGTTCAGCAGCCTACAGACATTATATTATATACAGTTGGTTCCTCAGTGACATTATCTAATACAGTTGGGAGCAGCCTCAGTGACATTATATTATATACAGTTTGGAGGCAGCCTCCTCACATTATATTATATACAGTTGGTTCAGCAGCCTCAGTGACATTATATTATATACAGTTGGTTCAGCCTCCAGGACATTATATTATATACAGTTGGTTCAGCAGCCTAAAGCGACATTATATTATATACAGTTGGTTCAGCAGCCTCAGTGACATTATATTATATACAGTTGGTTCAGCAGCCTACAGCGACATTATATTATATACAGTTGGTTCAGCGGCCTCCGGCGACATTATATTATATACAGTTGGTTCACCCTCCGGTGACATTATATTATATACAGTTGGTTCAGCAGCCTACAGCAACATTATATTATATACAGTTGGTTCAGCAGCCTCCAGCGACATTATATTATATACAGTTGGTTCAGCAGCCTCCAGCGACATTATATTATATACAGTTGGTTCAGCAGCCTCCAGCGACATTATATTATATACAGTTGGTTCAGCCTCCAGCGACATTATATTATATACAGTTGGTTCAGCAGCCTCCAGCGACATTATATTATATACAGTTGGTTCAGCCTCCAGCGACATTATATTATATACAGTTGGTTCAGCAGCCTACAGCGACATTATATTATATACAGTTGGTTCAGCAGCCTCCAGCGACATTATATTATATACAGTTGGTTCAGCAGCCAGCGACATTATATTATATACAGTTGGTTCAGCAGCAGCGACATTATATTATATACAGTTGGTTCAGCAGCCTACAGCGACATTATATTATATACAGTTGGTTCAGCAGCCTCCAGCGACATTATATTATATACAGTTGGTTCAGCAGCCTCCAGCGACATTATATATATACAGTTGGTTCAGCCTCCAGCGACATTATATTATATACAGTTGGTTGGCAGCCTACAGCGACATTATATTATATACAGTTGGTTCAGCAGCCTCCAGCGACATTATATTATATACAGTTGGTTCAGCAGCCTACAGCGACATTATATTATATACAGTTGGTTCAGCAGCCTACAGCGACATTATATTATATACAGTTGGTTCAGCAGCCTACAGCGACATTATATTATATACAGTTGGTTCAGCAGCCTACAGCGACATTATATTATATACAGTTGGTTCAGCAGCCTACAGCGACATTATATTATATACAGTTGGTTCAGCAGCCTCCAGCAGCTAACATTATATTATATACAGTTGGTTCAGCAGCCTACAGCGACATTATATTATATACAGTTGGTTCAGCCTCCAGCGACATTATATTATATACAGTTGGTTCAGCAGCCTCCAGCGACATTATATTATATACAGTTGGTTCAGCAGCCTCCAGCGACATTATATTATATACAGTTGGTTTTTATTTATTACAGCAGCCTCAGCGACATTATATTATATACAGTTGGTTCAGCAGCCTACAGCGACATTATATTATATACAGTTGGTTCAGCAGCCTACAGCGACATTATATTATATACAGTTGGTTCAGCAGCCTACAGCGACATTATATTATACAGTTGGTTCAGCAGCCTACAGCGACATTATATTATACAGTTGGTTCAGCAGCCTACAGCGGCATTATATTATATACAGTTGGTTCAGCAGCCTACAGCGACATTATATTATACAGTTGGTTCAGCAGCCTACAGCAACATTATATTATATACAGTTGGTTCAGCCTACCAGCGACATTATATTATATACAGTTGGTTCAGCAGCCTCAGTTGGTTCAGCAGACATTATATTATATACAGTTGGTTCAGCAGCCTACAGAACATTATATTATATACAGTTGGTTCAGCAGCCTACAGCGACATTATATTATATACAGTTGGTTCAGCAGCCTCCAGCGACATTATATTATATACAGTTGGTTCAGCAGCCTCCAGCGACATTATATTATATACAGTTGGTTCAGCAGCCTACAGCGACATTATATTATATACAGTTGGTTCAGCAGCCTACAGCGACATTATATTATATACAGTTGGTTCAGCAGCCTACAGCGACATTATATTATATACAGTTGGTTCAGCAGCCTCCAGCGACATTATATTATATACAGTTGGTTCAGCAGCCTACAGCATTATATTATATACAGTTGGTTTATATTATATACAGTTGGTTCAGCAGCCTACAGCGACATTATATTATATACAGTTGGTTCAGCAGCCTACAGCGACATTATATTATATACAGTTGGTTCAGCAGCCTACAGCGACATTATATTATATACAGTTGGTTCAGCCTCCAGCGACATTATATTATATACAGTTGGTTCAGCCTCCAGCGACATTATATTATATACAGTTGGTTCAGCAGCCTCCAGCGACATTATATTATATACAGTTGGTTCAGCAGCCTCCAGCGACATTATATTATATACAGTTGGTTCAGCAGCCTCCAGCGACATTATATTATATACAGTTGGTTCAGCCTCCAGCGACATTATATTATATACAGTTGGTTCAGCAGCCTACAGCAACATTATATTATATACAGTTGGTTCAGCAGCCTACAGCGACATTATATTATATACAGTTGGTTCAGCAGCCTACAGCGACATTATATTATATACAGTTGGTTCAGCAGCCTACAGCGACATTATATTATATACAGTTGGTTCAGCCTCCAGCGACATTATATTATATACAGTTGGTTCAGCAGCCTACAGCGACATTATATTATATACAGTTGGTTCAGCCTCCAGCGACATTATATTATATACAGTTGGTTCAGCCTCCAGCGACATTATATTATATACAGTTGGTTCAGCAGCCTACAGCGACATTATATTATATACAGTTGGTTCAGCCTACAGCGACATTATATTATATACAGTTGGTTCAGCCTCCAGCGACATTATATTATATACAGTTGGTTCAGCAGCCTACAGCGACATTATATTATATACAGTTGGTTTACAGGACATTATATTATATACAGTTGGTTCAGCCTCCAGCGACATATTATACACAGTTGGTTCAGCAGCCTACAGCGACATTATATTATATACAGTTGGTTCAGCCTCCAGCGACATTATATTATATACAGTTGGTTCAGCAGCCTACAGCGACATTATATTATATACAGTTGGTTCAGCAGCCTACAGCGACATTATATTATATACAGTTGGTTCAGCAGCCTCCAGCGACATTATATTATATACAGTTGGTTCAGCAGCCTACAGCGACATTATATTATATACAGTTGGTTCAGCAGCCTCCAGCGACATTATATTATATACAGTTGGTTCAGCAGCCTACAGCGACATTATATTATATACAGTTGGTTCAGCAGCCTACAGCGACATTATATTATATACAGTTGGTTCAGCAGCCTACAGCGACATTATATTATATACAGTTGGTTCAGCAGCCTACAGCGACATTATATTATATACAGTTGGTTCAGCCTACAGCGACATTATATTATATACAGTTGGTTCAGCAGCCTACAGCGACATTATATTATATACAGTTGGTTCAGCAGCCTCCAGCGACATTATATTATATACAGTTGGTTCAGCAGCCTACAGCGACATTATATTATATACAGTTGGTTCAGCAGCCTACAGCGACATTATATTATATACAGTTGGTTCAGCAGCCTACAGCGACATTATATTATATACAGTTGGTTCAGCAGCCTACAGCGACATTATATTATATACAGTTGGTTCAGCAGCCTACAGCGACATTATATTATATACAGTTGGTTCACAGACATTATATGGTTCAGTTGGTTCAGCAGCCTCCAGCGACATTATATTATATACAGTTGGTTCAGCAGCCTCCAGCGACATTATATTATATACAGTTGGTTCAGCAGCCTACAGCGACATTATATTATATACAGTTGGTTCAGCAGCCTCCAGCGACATTATATTATATACAGTTGGTTCAGCAGCCTCCAGCGACATTATATTATATACAGTTGGTTCAGCAGCCTACAGCGACATTATATTATATACAGTTGGTTCAGCAGCCTACAGCGACATTATATTATATACAGTTGGTTCAGCAGCCTACAGCGACATTATATTATATACAGTTGGTTCAGCCTCCAGCGACATTATATTATATACAGTTGGTTCAGCAGCCTACAGCGACATTATATTATATACAGTTGGTTCAGCAGCCTCCAGCGACATTATATTATATACAGTTGGTTCAGCAGCCTACAGCGACATTATATTATATACAGTTGGTTCAGCAGCCTACAGCGACATTATATTATATACAGTTGGTTCAGCAGGTATACAGTTGGTTCAGCAGCCTCCAGCGACATTATATTATATACAGTTGGTTCAGCAGCCTCCAGCGACATTATATTATATACAGTTGGTTCAGCAGCCTACAGCGACATTATATAATATACAGTTGGTTCAGCAGCCTCCAGCGACATTATATTATATACAGTTGGTTCAGCCTACAGCGACATTATATTATATACAGTTGGTTCAGCAGCCTCCAGCGACATTATATTATATACAGTTGGTTCAGCAGCCTACAGCGACATTATATTATATACAGTTGGTTCAGCCTCCAGCGACATTATATTATATACAGTTGGTTCAGCAGCCTCCAGCGACATTATATTATATACAGTTGGTTCAGCAGCCTACAGCGACATTATATTATATACAGTTGGTTCAGCAGCCTCCAGCGACATTATATTATATACAGTTGGTTCAGCAGCCTACAGCGACATTATATTATATACAGTTGGTTCAGCAGCCTACAGCGACATTATATTATATACAGTTGGTTCAGCAGCCTACAGCGACATTATATTATATACAGTTGGTTCAGCAGCCTACAGCGACATTATATTATATACAGTTGGTTCAGCAGCCTACAGCGACATTATATTATATACAGTTGGTTCAGCAGCCTCCAGCGACATTATATTATATACAGTTGGTTCAGCAGCCTCCAGCGACATTATATTATATACAGTTGGTTCAGCAGCCTACAGCGACATTATATTATATACAGTTGGTTCAGCCTCCAGCGACATTATATTATATACAGTTGGTTCAGCAGCCTCCAGCGACATTATATTATATACAGTTGGTTCAGCCTCCGGTGACATTATATTATATACAGTTGGTTCAGCAGCCTCCAGCGACATTATATTATATACAGTTGGTTCAGCCTCCAGCGACATTATATTATATACAGTTGGTTCAGCAGCCTACAGCGACATTATATTATATACAGTTGGTTCAGCCTCCAGCGACATTATATTATATACAGTTGGTTCAGCAGCGACATTATATTATATACAGTTGGTTCAGCCTCCAGCGACATTATATTATATACAGTTGGTTCAGCAGCCTACAGCGACATTATATTATATACAGTTGGTTCAGCAGCCTACAGACATTATATTATATACAGTTGGTTCAGCAGCCATTATAGCGACATTATATTATATACAGTTGGTTCAGCAGCCTACAGTGACATTATATTATATACAGTTGGTTCAGCAGCCTACAGCGACATTATATTATATACAGTTGGTTCAGCAGCCTACAGCAACATTATATTATATACAGTTGGTTCAGCAGCCTACAGCGACATTATATTATATACAGTTGGTTCAGCAGCCTACAGCGACATTATATTATATACAGTTGGTTCAGCCTCCAGCGACATTATATTATATACAGTTGGT